>NC_086247.1:122813593-122954401 GCF_021018805.1 Prinia subflava
AATTTGATAAACTAAGTGTGGATAAGGATTAAATGAGAATTTTGTAATGGAGAAAACTTGTTCTTACTCTTTAATCCATGGAAGATCTTATGATGTAAACCACATAAAAATTTAAACTGTTGCTGTGGAAAACAGCGTTACTTCTTTGTTTTGAACTTGTTTTAAAATCTAGTCTTCTTCCTAAGATATAGATTACAAACATATATTTTTACTGCCAGCACATTCACACATTTTACTCAAAATGAATCACTTCAAAGAAACCATTTCAGAAAGTTGTTGTAAAATTGGATTTATTTGATGTAATTTATTCCCAGTAGTGAACCTGAAATGCACATTTTAACAGAACCATGCTTTTTTACACACATTTGTATTCTTCTCCACAGAGAATTTTTTCATCCTTGGAAGAGGCAGAGACGAGTTAAACTGGACATGATACTATGCAACATGAAGAGGATTTGTTCAAAAGCCTTAAGAATTTGTAATAATGTTGGCATGCTTAAGATCTTTAAACCAAACCAAGCAAAAGAGGAATGAAACTAATGGGACTAAAATAGTAAAGGTTTATTTTTACACTTACCTGCAGAAAGTAAAATAGAATAATAAACAGAGCAATTGTCTCATATTACATTCATATCAGCAGGACGTGTAATAGTCTTTAAAATTATTTTTTACCGTGCTTATTATATGCATTCATAGATTATGGTATTTGAAAAGAAAAGCTGAAGAAGGTTTCACTGTAAGCTGTGAATAGCTGAGGGATCCTTTTTTAAGAATAGGACGTGTTTAGAAAAAGGATACAAAAGATTTACAGAAACCTTGGACAGAAATTGGCAGTGAGAACTGAAATCCGGAAGAGCGGCTGAGAAGGAAAATGTAGCTTACCACGCGCTGAAAATAGCGTGTGACAACACGGGAATTCCCAGAGTGACTATTGGAAGATTATAACGATACTCTTTAATTTTTGTAAGAGGTAGTTCTGCAGATACGCTCATAACATTTCATAATATTAATTTATAGTTTGCACCAGTAAGAAATAATACAATGTTATGTTAATTTTCTATTCTAATGTCACCTTCCTAAGAGAATACTGAAGTTGTGCTGCTTGAGATAGTCAGGATGGTTGTCTATCGATGTTTGTATCACAAAGACTGCAAAAGTAGCCTGACTAGGCTGACTAGGATGATGGTACGTTGCACAATTCAAGCCATGATTTGCTCTAAGATTTCCTGGCTAATTATCTACACTCTGATCTAATCAATCAACATCAGCATTAAATATCCAGTGAATAATACACCAAACAGAATAAAACATGCTGGAGTGTTTTTCCTAGATTCTCTCAGTGAAACGCTGAGATATTCTTTTTCCAACACCAAATAAATATTCACTGAATGAAAAAACAGTAAAAGAACATTAGGGACCTCTATTAATAGCCTCTCCTCTTGCACTGTACCTCTATAGAAATTTAAGATAAACACAATAAGAAAAATCAAAAAATATTGTTATAGAGTCAATTACATTTAAGACTGAAAAAGTGTCCAATAAAGAGTGTGCTGATTCAACTCCAGAATAAATGTTAAATATGCTGTGTTTTAGCAATTTTATGTAGACTGAATTATAAAACAGCAAACTTGCAGGAAATTTTGGATACTCATAATTAGATTTTCAACATAAGAGAAGTTAAGCTCTGTATATAAACGGCATTATTCAAAAGCTTGCCTTGAAAAAGAAAATTGCTGTTTGACAATTCTATAGAATATTCAAGAAAGGTAATTATACTGCAGTGGCTGTTAAAGACGCAGGTGTTGAATATAGTCACTGCTTCAGCTTTTACAGAAAACTGTAGAACGTGAAGAGAAAGGAGACAATAACACTAGCACGGTGAAATATTCACCTCTGCAAGAGGAGTTTATATTCTCTTACTTTATCGATATACAGAAATTAAGAACTAGCCCCCTTTTACCCCCTTAGGTTTTCTGATTATTTGAACTATTTCCACTTTCTTGCCTAAAAAAAGAGGAAAAGCACAACACAGAGAAGGCCCTGGTGTAAAATTCAGGCAGGCAGACACAAGGGAAATGAAAATGGCAAGAAACCAGAATGCCTCTTTTTTTAATGAAAGACCACATAATTAATCTGGAAAACAAAAGTGATTGACTAGCACCAGTGTGAAAGAAATGTACTGACTGACCCCCAGCGACTACAGAAGTGCTCTGTGTCACTGTTGATCCACAGCTAACTGCTTTCTGAATTGCCTGTCCTTTGATACAATGCACCACTCACAGAAGCAGGCTGAAAATAAGTTCATTATGAGAGTTACACTTTTAATTAAGATGTTAGAACAATCAACGAGTGCACATGAAATCAGAAGAGATGACATTTGGAAATATCAAACCCTGTTAGGGGGTGCACTGTTATTATCAGTCTTTACATTCAAAGAGCAAAGGAAAAATTCATCTGCTGGATAAAGGATGCCTATCCAGCTTTTAGAGCCAGGTTCACATGTGGACTTGTATGTGGTGACTCATGACTATTCAAAATGCTCTGTGCCAGGAGCAGAAAACACAAGACAGATTTCAGAGCCTTAGTTTCTTGAGAGGGCACTTAAGAGGTGCCACAATGCTGCACAGGCCACAACCTCATGCAACCAGCAAAAAATTCCACATCTGCTACAGATCCAGGGGCCAGGCTGCCCTTTTTGAGAAACGATGTTGCCTAGTCCTTCAAGAGACCAGTCCCCTGCCCTCCTGACATCCAGGTAATCTCTGTGGAAAAGACAACCTGGTTGACACAAGTCAACACCATGCGTTGTAGTGGCCAGAGTGCTTTCATGAGAAGCAAATCCTAGATCCAAGCCAGCTCAAATTCATTTCCTGCAGCAATGAATCCGCCCAAGAGGCCAACTGATTGTCAAACTACTTTCTGAGTTCTTTGAGGAGACAAGGATAAGGAAGTCAATAGTGAGGGAAAATAAAGGAAAGAGAAAGGGTAAAACAGGAGGGAAGAGGCATTTCTGCTTGGACTGGGAAGGGAGCAATGGTAGTTGGGTTACAAACAGGCTTAGAGAAGGGATGACCACGAGGTAATTAAGGATAGATAGATAGATCTGCTTCTACAGAGTTCTGTGAATGTCCAAAGGTTTCTGGAAGTCTTTTTCATATATGTGCCTAAATTGTCCTTAAACTGTAGCTGCTTAAAGTTCTTGAGGCACAGACTAGCTTATTTTTCTTGGAAGCTAGAGCTTTACCAAAAAACTAATGAATTAACAAGGATACATTCACCTTGCAAATCAAACTATGAATTTGTTAGAGACATTTTCAACTGATGAGACAGCTTCAGGCACCTTCAGTTTAAGAGCCCATGGGAGGATGAAGCATTTTCATTACATATATTGCTCCAATAAGTTTCTATATGGTCATACTTCTAGGCAGTACAATCACCAATGTCATCATGGTAATGGAGTGATGCCCAGCAGCTACCCCTGAGGTGAATTTACTGAAAGCACTAGCTTCTCTGAATAGTAGAAATAAGCAGGTACTTCAGAGAAGACATCCTAGGAAAAACAGAGAACATAAATTAATGGCAAAGACAGCAAATTTCATCATTATCCCATGAAAGGGTTAAATGGGATCACATCTGGGATGAGAATAACTTCCCTTCTTGCTAGGAATGTAACTGAACAGGCTAAAAGGTGCCTGAGGTGACTTCTAATACCTTTCAAAGCCAGGAATGCACACCTAGCACACCAGCTCAAAAGTGGGCAAATGGTCCACAGGACAAGGCTGTAAGCATGTTAAAGAGAAGCTTTATTCTTCTCAAACTTTTGTGATTTCCAAATGCCAAAATCTATCAATATACATAAATAGGGTGGGTTCTAGCCCCCTCTATTCTATCAAGAGACTTCTTCAATCAAAAGAAGCAGGCTTAACCTTATGGCCAGACTATTACCAGACTTTTTCACACTGCTCTATTACACATCAGCCAACGCTACAGAAGGCAAGGTGAAGGGATGCAAGAATTGTTATATACCTTGACCTAGTTAAAACATTCTGATCAGGTAAAAGTATTGTAGATCTAGGTTTTATATTATTTTTTGCCAGCATGGGGTAGGTTTATGTCACAGAGGTAGGACATTCGTGTAGGAATAGGGAGCCAGGCTGATAAAAACAGTAACCAGACAAGTTTGGTTGCTCATATAATGAGCACCAGTGTAAAACTGCAGTTGCTGTGAAGTTGCTTGGGTACCTCTGCTATGATGGAAGACTTCACTTCTGCAAAGTGTGGAGGCGTCCCGCAACAGCTTTACAAGGCACAAAAAGCATACTTCTTTCCCTAAAAATACTTATTTATACTACCACATGTCCTTTGAAATCAACTGGAAATTAAGCACCTTAGTAACACTGATAACGTATCACATATGGCCTTAATAAGTCAGTAGAAAGGTAGGGAAGAGAGAATCAAAAGATTTCTCTAAGGGCAAATGTAAGGAAGCTTCTTGGAACAGGAGAACAATTATTCTGCACAGAAGAGAGATTTTTCTAGTCATAAAAGCAAAAAAGTAAAATCTGAGAAAAAAAATACAAATTTTGTGCAGACTTTGGGGGAATTAAAAATACATTTTCTAATGGAATACAAATGAACCATTGCTGTTGCAGGGGTGAAACAGGACCTGACACTTACGGCAACGGCTCTGCAGTGCATCACACATTGTGTGGTCTCTTGTACAGGCAGCTCCAACTGAGACAGAAGGTGATTTGCAGGATTGCTCCTGTGATCACTGTCCTGATTTACAAAGGTGGAGAGTTCTGGGCATGTGCATGAGCAGAAAGAAGGGTAAGAGATCATTTCCAGCCCCCGTTGCAGGCACGTTGTCTTAGAAAAAAAGAGCTGCTGTCAGCAAGGAAGAGCAGAATGCGTGGGTCAAAGAAGACACTGGCAGAGCTTTAGTATGTTTTTATAGTGCCTAATTATTCCAGACAAATCTTCCAAGTCTCCAACAGCAACATCAAGACAAATTACAGAAGCAGCAAAATGAGGACAGAGCAAGGAAATCTCTCAGTTATACATTTTTATCCATTTCTGTTGGATATAAATACATCTAAATAACGGTATAGGACTGCTGGGAGATGTTCTTCAAGCTTTTATTGCAACATCAGCCTTAATGCAGGGTGAGATAAGAAAGATGGTGACAGCTCACGTCTTGCTAACAGCAGCCAAAATTCTCTGTGTTACAAGGCCTTTTAAAAGTTTTCTAACTAATAGCAAATTGTTAAGAGCTTGCAGGCATCTGCATAAACCAGTCATTAAAACTACATATATACCTTATATCTAAAAATAGATATTTATTTCATATTTTTTTCTATTCAGGAACTTTTTTTACTCTTCTATAAACAAAGCACAGAACCTCATTATTAAAATTTTCTATTATCTTGCTTAACATATTTTTCTACGTTCTAAGGCCAAACTCTACAAAGCACAGAAACAGCGTCTTGTTGTTCTGTGTCCTTATTCTTGTATCCTTTTAACTTTAAGCCTACATCTGCACTGCTATGAGAGTTTTCTACTTTTTATGTTTCCCACACATTTAGTAGATGAACTTGCAATCATTAAATTATGTAAGTACCCTCTCTGGGCTTGGTTGATTAATAAGGGTCTTCTGATGGGTCCTGGGTGAAGTGGTGTTGGGTGCCTAAGTGATGGCAAGAGAGCAGATGAGTATCAGAAAGTGATTGTGAAGATGTATTTGAAGGAGAGCAGTGCAGCTGCTCTCTTTTTAATGTATTTCATTAAAAAAAGAAAAAAAATCAAATGTCTTGGAAAGCACATTTCAGACAAGCATTCTGGCAGCAAACAATTATGTGTTTGTGGAAAGGGGTCCAGGCAAGAAGGAAAAAGCCTGAGTAAAAATAATCTCCTAAGTCCCTTTCCTCCATGACATAATACACACTTCAAGCAGCATGCTTGACAGAGGAATTTATTCCCTCAACAAATTGTTTCTGTTTTCATAGAATCAGAGGTTGGTTTGGGTTGGAAGGGACCTTAAAGACCCTCTAACTCCAGTCCCCCTGCCATGGGCAGGTACACCTTTCTCTAGACCAGGTTACCCAGAGCCCCATCCAGCCTGGCCTTGAACCCCTCCAAGGATGGGGCATCCACAGCTTCTCTGGGCAACCTGTTCCAGTGCTTCACCACACACACTGTAAGAAATTTTTAATCTAAACCGAGCCTCCTTCAGCTTCAGGCCATTCTCCCTTGTCCTATCACAACATGCCCTTGTGAAAAGTTCCTCTCCAGACCTCTCGCAAGCCTCTTTACATACTGGAACTTACATACTTTCTTTCATTGTTGTTTTTTTCTTAGGAATTTTCCATTTTTTATTTAGGACTGACAGAAAAAGTGCCTGAAAAAACAGCTGGGCTTTCAAATGTTGGTGATTCCCAGAAGACATGGGAAAATTCCTGTGGTTGCTACTTCAGCATATGTGAGGTGAATGTTCAACACCTGTATTATGAAGCATGACTACAATTCATTTTGACAATGTTATAGAAAAAGTGCTACCTCAAAAGGGTACTGCATGAAGGAGCAAGTGATTCAAATACGTAAAATATTAATACTGCTGATTTACAAAGATGCGTTTTGTCTCTTTTGGTACCTGGATTTGACTAATAATTGCAGGTGAAATCTGCTGGAGGCCAAGGACTCGACTGTTTGCCAAGGAGTGTCTAAAATGAAAGCACGTTGTTTATGAGAAATCTGCAAATGTGGCAAGGATATTATGATGCCTTCACTAAGCCACAAAACTGAGCCCCTCAAAATAGCAGCCGCTGTTGAAAATACCCCTTGTTGTAGCAAGCATTGCTTTTGAATTTACAAATTCAAGTCATCTGCTGCTGTTTCAAATATTCTAGTAGAAAAGGAGATTCATGATACAGTGTAAACACGTACATTGATTTACTGCTGCTATTCATATCCAAAAGGATATGGGTTCCAGCCACATCATAGATATATAACCATACAGCAGTTCTGAGGTTTCTTGGGATGGGAAACACATGCAGCACACATACTGTAAAACATGTTCTCATTAATACTCCTCAGTATGCACAATCATAAAGAACATCAATCTGGTTACATTCTCAGATCAATCCTGCCCCCCACTGAAGTCAAAGGAAACTAACCTGTTGGTTTCAATAGCACCCAGCCTTTTATAAATTGGCAGACATTTATATGTAAAAGCATGAATTCATTGTAAGAAGCAATGAATTACTGCTCAGAAAGAGCAGTGAGTTCTTACACCTATATGCTGAGTGTTATGAAATGTTAGGATTGGTACACTTATTTCTACTAGTGTTCACAGAACAGCTGGGGATAAATTTCACAGCTTTGAAAATTTATTCCCAGATGTTTAATAACCAAACTATAAAATTAGATTGAGAAATATTAGATTGTTCAGTACAGTAACAAGACAGATAATTAATACTACCATAAATTACAAATCCTTTCTATGCAGATTTTTGTGACAATAAAAATCTCATAGATCAATATGACAGACCTAGTTAAATGTTCAGATTTTCCCATGTCAAAGTTCAGATTTTCCTAAACACACCTTGCTATTGTAATATAAATTCCTAATTTTCTTATTTCTCTTTGAGCTTTTGCTACTGGGGCCAAGGCCTCAGCTTAAAATCATTTGGATATCCATTTTTTGTAGCTCTTCTTTTGGATCTCTATTCCCTCATCCCAGAGCAACCTGCATGCCATCTTCCTTTTCAGATATCAATCCCAAATCTATTTGATAGGAATCTAAACATGGTTAAACAAAGCTGCAAGAAATGTGTTACATTCTAGCAGTAACTAAAGTCTCATTGTAAAGTTATACAATAGCACTCTATTTTCAAAATCAAGTGCAATCCCAATCTAAACAATTTTTCTCAAAACCCCAGAACATGGTTGCACTGACAAAAATCCTAAACCTCTAAACAACCACAGACATGGTTGTGTGTTAAGCACATTATGTCACCCTGGTTTTGAAGACTTTTTTAAGCCTTCTGTTATATTCTTCATATTGGAGTCAGAAATTTCACCTTATCACATTTTCTACTATAAACACTAGCCATGTTTTGCTAACTGTCTTTTATTGTTTACATATTTCTAGGTAGGAAGAGAAATGTGATTGACAGTTAGCTCGACCAACGTGGATTGAGAGGTGGAATTCCATCCTCCAATCCACAGGCAGCATAAGAAATGTATAAAACTAGGTTTTGTAAATAAACTCGCCCCTTTTTCCTGCTTCGCTCACCAGCGTGTCCTCATGTAGTTCTTCCCGTGTCCACTGTGACAACATTAGGTCTCTTAAATTATTATCCCTTTATAAACAGATCCATATCAATACACTCTATGCATCTAATCTCTTTTTATAGTGCTTAAATTAGCTTGATCCAACTTGATTTTCTATTTCCATGGAGTCAGTAGAAGTCTGGCTGAAAAAAAGTTAAGGGTCTTATAAACAAATCCTAGGTATAGCTGTAAAAGCATATCTTCTTTTGTATTTAAGGATGTAGTTAACCCTGTCAAGAACTTTTGTTGAAAAGCAGTTAGCCATCATTCTGGTACTTTTTAAAAAACGTCTTACTATTCCCAGAGGAAATATAGACTGGTTAAGTGTCTTGACCCAAAGCCTGCATTACCATCACCCCACTTGCTACTTTCAGAATTTAAATCTCAACTTTTGGATCAGTTACTATTTATTTAACTGAGTCACATGATGGAAGAACTGAACAGGAATTAATACCTTTATCCACCAAAACCAGTGTGAATTCTAATTCAAGTAATAAAGTCAGAACAAATTTAATTTAAATAAAGTGTGTCATGGGTTGGCACTGGCCAGATGTTAATGCACCCATGAATATATGTTCTTTTTCTAACAACTTTTGTGGGATGTGATCAGGAACAGAGCAGAGCAGGCTTAAATCTTGAAAACAAAAAAACCCACCAAAACTTTATTAATTACATAAGAACAGGGACAGAAATACTCTTAAACACACACAGAGACAGAAATAAAAACTTCTTAGAACATTTCTTCTCCCAGTTTCTACCTCCCCACCCATCACTTTTCACAGACCAACCTTTGGGTTTTAGATCAAACAATCACCACTCAAAAAAACTAATCTTCAATTCAGCAAGGGAGAGAGGAGTCTCTCTGGCACCACAGACTGTTCTCCAGAACACACAGGTCTACTCCTTATGTGTTCCCATGTCACCCGTGGCACCGCCCGGAGAAGTCTGCTAAGGTGACACTCTCTTTTTCCTATGTCCAGCGCTCTCACCGCTGTCTCATAGGCCACAACTACATACAGGGCTTTTTAAAGATGCTGCATGCCGAGCTCTCCCCTTTTTACCCAGGGGCCGGGGTTCCAGGAGCAGGTCTGCCCTGAGGGCAGAGGGCGCCACCTCACCCTCCCCCTCTTTTCTCTGCTCGCTCCACTCTTCAAGTGCCAGTCACTGTAGCAAAAGCAAGGGCAGCTGCATCTACCCAAAAATGCAGTTTATGTTCAAAAGAGACTTGAGTTCAGTCCATGGCTGACATTATGCAAGAGAAGTCCAGCTCAGAAGGCTACTCCTCTCATTCTTCCATCGAGTTCCTTCCAATCATGCTTTATCATCTCAGTCTCAGGCCGCTTCCCTCTCTCCGAAAACCACCAGTCATGAGAATCAATGTCTAAGAAAAGTTTCTTTCTGCCAAGCAAGGGTTAACAGTTTCTTCTCGGCAGGGTGCAGGCTCAGGCACTCCCAGGCTCCTCAACTCCCACGTGGCTCGGCACCTTCTCCCGGAGTTTGGGGGGGAAGAGGGGGTGAGCACACACAGAAGGCACTTCCACAGTTTTCCACCCCTCCATCCTGGACGGGGCAGCTCAGTTCCAGTCCTGTCCCCTCTCTTCTCCCCCCCCCGGGGGCTCCGGCTTACCTGAGCCGACCACGTGTTTCCCCTCCCCCACCCAGCCTCGTGGCCGGGCAGGGAAAGGAGGCCTGAGACGTCTCTCTGCTGAAACCGGGATCTGAAAAGAGGCCGAGCCCCCCAGACTCCTGCTTTTAACTCTTTGTGTCCTCAGAGGCGTGTCCAAACTTCTGAGTGACCAATCCAGGTGCCAGCAGAAAAGCTGATCACTGATTGGACTGCCTACATCTCCCTGGAAAAAATTCACCTCCCCCGCAACCACGACAAGTGAATTTTGCTTTTTCTTGTAGTGGAAGTGTGGTTATTTGTGGTGGGTTTTTTTCTCCATAAAAACCTATAGATATTTTTTTCTGTTTATGCACTAAACATTTAAATCTAAAATTAGAACTGATCCTCTGTAGAAAAATAAGCTCACAAAAATTCGTGCTAAGTCCTTCAACTACGTACAGGCATGGTTTTAAAAAGTTGGTTAAAGGATGTCAAATCCTACACTCTGAACCTGCTGCAGGTATAAATATTAAATATTAAATATATATATAAAATATATATAAATATTAAATATATATATAAATATTAAATAAATTTGCACAGGTTTGACTGTCTGACTGTTGGAAATATACACATAGCAGAAGCTCTAGAGAGCAGGCAATCTGGAATATACATGTACTGTCATTTGGTAAGTGCATTATATACATAGCTTTATATATTTACTACATGTATTTATATTATATATTACTATTAAATCCATTCCATCCACTCAACCTTAGGTGCATTTTTCCAGGACAGTATAAAAATGTCTACTATGATATAGTTTATAAAATTATTGCTGCATTTCAGTCACATTCAAAATGTGTTTGAAAAATACACTTGCTCAATAATGTTTAGTTTGAGCAATTCCATTTTGATGGAGATTTTCTAACTTGACTCCCAAATTCAGCTGATCTAGATATGTGACTAGGCAGTATAACCACTATGAAATCCTCTCCTATCACAGATGCTTATTGCCTTTGCAAATAGCTGGCTGTCAGAAGGTTTACAGATTTGTAATTCAGACAACAATCAGATCAGTGTTTATCTAACCCGGAGGCAATTCTGTATCTGGGCTGCTCTCTGCATTTAGTTTGTCATAATTTTTCTCCTAATGTGGAATGTGATTGTCTGAAGGAAGTTTACAGCTTTTTCTGTTTAAAGATCCAGATTACCTTGATGGGTGGCTTGGAAGATGCAGCAGAATGCCACATATCCTGTCTCTGCCCTGAAGGGCTTTTGGCCATGATCTCACCTTTGTCTGTTTTCTCAGATATAGTAAAGTCAGCATCTCTGCTAGCATTGTGGAATCAGGACTTCCTAGGAACCTGAAAATCAAGCCACGCATGTCAAGTGCAAATCAGGCATCTGGTTCTCTCCTTAATACACAAGAATTGTGCAATCCACAATTAACCTAAACACTACAAAAGACATTTTGATAGTTTGTGCCAGGGAAGAGATTTTCATGCTTTGGATGTTACTGGCTGTAGCCTTGTGGTAAGAACAGTAGATTTGGACAAAAGCTCAGCTTCTTCTGGAGTGCTACTACCGGTATTCTCAAAGCATAAACTTTTTGACAAGTAATGAGGAGAAGACCCAGGAGTTGACTTATGCCCTTTTCAAGGATAAACATAGAAGCACATAGCATTTTAGAGTTTAGCTGAATACACTCAGCTCTAGATAGAGTGAATGCAAAGTTTAAAAGATTTTCTGAGCTTCTCTGAAATTCAGTATTCAGTGAATACAGGAAAAAGTCCTGAGGGATGATTTTCAGATAAAATGTTACAGACTGCTTGATGAGATCACTGAAACCACTCCTTTAGCTCAGGTGAGGCCTGCTCAGCTAGGAAACCAATGGTGCAAGGTCTAGTCTCACCAACAGCCTCTCCATGAATATTAAATAATTGACATGTACTGTACTTTTTTAAGGAAGGGTAATAAGATGTTTCATGAATATGCATTAAATGCTTGTTGAAGTCAAGCAGTCTTCTTTTTCAACTACCTCTGCTATCTCAATCAACATACCCTAGAGATATATATTGAAGTTGTAAGTAAATAACATTTTAGTTACTAGGAATAGCTGGTGGGTGGGGGGTGGAATATGGAAAATATTCTTTTTCTTGCCAAAATGTATTTACATGTTTGGGTTTTTTTAAACTTGAGCACTGACAGTCACTGTGTTGTTTGGGCCCTGATATTAACAGTAGAAACAGAAGCATAAAATGACCCGTTATTTATGTTTAAAAGTTATGTTTGTGTTGAAAATAGATGTGTAGAAAGGGAAATGCCCTCTTAGCAATAAAAATTATCTTATATTTCAGTGTAACAGCATCTTAAGCTACACTCCTGAGAGCAGCCTATTACTCCCCTTTGCAGACTTATTAACTTCAAGATGCCTTCTTGTGCATGAGAAGGTTGTGGGACTAAGGTGACCATGTATTGTTATTCTTAAGGGACAGCCCCCTGAGCTTACACTCACCAGCACAGAGAAAGGCAAGCCAGCCCAGAACAGAGCCATGCCTGCAGCAGCACTGGGTGACTTTGACTGGAGACTAGAATGGTCAGTTTTAGCACTGCTGCTCCGGTGCTGTAAGATGTTTAAGAGGAAGCAGGAGAGTGGGAGCTGGGAGGGAATTCAAAACGTGTCAAAAAAGTCTTAGTAGACAAAAAGAAGCAGAGAAAAAGAGCAGAAGTAAATTAATCTTCCTGAAGTATATTACATAAGGGGAAATGCCTGGTAGTCGTTATTTGCTGTAACAACCCAAGACAAATGAGCAGCCGGTGTGTTAGTTCTGATGAAGGACATGCAAGAAAGACAATGGCTTTCCATTTTTAAGTTAATCAGTACCCAAGTGATGTATTTCCGAAAAATAATCAAATGGATTAATCAGGAGCTAGGGGAAAGAAGAGAGCAGACATTTTATTTCCACCACGTGTAGATGAAATATACATAACATAATAAAGGGTTGCTGTCGACTATCTGCAGGAAGAGCACCTGGAAGATTAAAGCTGTGGACATAACATTAACAAAGTACAGACCACACTGAATTAATGAGCACTGGAGATAGACATTCAGTGGAGTCTTAATTTATTTTCCTTTTCTAGCTCATCCTTTAAGAAAATGACAGTGTCTTCTTATCGATTTTACACTCAGAGATCAATCAGAATTGCCCTGACTCAGACAAAATTTACAGCACTCCCTGACACTGCCTCGAGCATCTGGACCTAAACAGACATTACAAGGAAGCAATATATCATGTTTGTATGTAGAGCTTGACATGCTTAAAAATAAGCTAATCTGTAGTGGAATTTCCTTCTTTTTGACAAGTTGTTCTGCCCAGCTCTTCTGCCCCTTGTTATGAATTTCTCTCCTAATTCTAGTATTAATTGTAACATGCACAGAGGATTCATGTATTTAGACCCTGAGGGAGGTCATCTGCTCTGCAGTTTTAGATAAAATATAAACTAACATATCACTCCTACTTAAACAATGTGAAATGTCACTCTGATGCACTCCATAAAAAAACCTAGAGGTGTTCCTTCAAGAGCTGTGATCAATTCTGACAACCCAACAATATCAGAGCTAAATGATGGGCCTCTGCATTCCCAAATGGCCCTCCATGGAAATTGCTGGATCCGGAAGCTCTTTTGTGCAAGTAAGTAGCTGTATTAAATGCAATAATTACAGAAAAGACACAGGCTGGGATGCTTAGGCAGTAGTTGGCTAAGGTACCTTACTCCTGCACTACAATTCATCTTGTACCTAGGGGTTACCCCCCAGCTGACTTTTAACACTAAAGGAAGAGAGGTCTCCTCTGCACTACAGACTTCAAGAGCAGACATCCCTTTCTGGGCTCAGAGGAGACTGGTTTTACAAAATATTTTCTGCATTTCACTTCAAGGAAAGTATCAAGACCGGATTGAGAAAGAACTAGCATGTATCTGAGAACGATTGAGGATCAGCAGGTTTTTCTAAATTTAAGTCTGTAATTTCCTTCAGGAGGTGATTTATTGGTCACTTCAGTACCTATATGAAGCATTGAGAGACCAAGTACTAAAATGCTTAGGGAATGTTCCCAAACCAGCATATTTTTTTGGATCTCTGTTGTTTTCTTTTTAATCTTTGATCATCTGACAAAACACAGGGTGTAAGGGAGGACAGTTCCCTTTAGACATTACATATTTTCAATGTATATGAGAATCCTCTGCTCCCTTTGGTTTTTTGGGAAATTTGGCATATCACAAGGTTCAACCACTTATAATTAGTATTAATGTATTAACTGGGATGCTGGACAGTATAGCACAAAACATTCCTCTCTCTTGGAACAAGCCCAAGTCACAGCCTACAGTTTCAATACTTCGAACTGCTCTTATCTCATCCTATTTCATTAAGGGTCCTGCTCACATTTCACTTGGTTAAAAGCTAATAAGCAAAAAACTATATAAACTCATTTTATTTGTGCAAGCAGAACAGATGTAGCCAAAGATTTACAAACACTCATTGTAGCAGAGGATTCTGCTGTTTCCCCATGTCCTAATCCTTCATTCTAGTGGAAGTAAAAGCATATAAATTTTGGACTTGAAACTATGTTGAAGAAACAAAACTGATATCAAATTGTTAGCAAGATAAAATGATAGCTGACTTGCAATTGAAACTCTGATGCACAGAAATATGATATGCAGAAAATCAAATGTTACATTGTTTATTTGTTACACCTCAGTATGATTTGCCCTCAAGTACTATGATAGTAAATTACTACAGTTTCAAAAACCGGTATGATGAACACTGATTTATTTTACATTTTCTCCTCTCCTTTTATTTGTGACTGTCTGACACAGTGGGGCCAACTCTAAAGAAAATAGAAAAATATCATCTTATGAGGGATGTTGCACTTATTTTCCTTGCAGGTATCTCTTTCTCTGATACTGTCTCTGCCTCTTTTATCCTCTGGTTATCCTCTCTTTTGGGATAATCTTATGATACCTGAGCACCCGACTGCTCTCAGCATAAGCATGAAAGAAAATCAGTATTTTCTCCCAGAATGAGAACAGAGACATGTTCTAAATCAAATCACTTTTTTCACATCTGTGTTCACGGACACTAATGTGGACATTTGACATGACCAGCAGATTACCTTGTAGAAATGAACACTGAACAGCCAAGAGACGACAAGCTCTGACTAAAACCAAGGGCTTGTTTTTTATTACAGAAAAAATTATTACTGAATAACTGCCAAAAGGTCTGGGTAGAGGTTAAACATTTCACATACAACCAGTAGTCTAGAATGTGTCTGCTTCTGTCAAACTAATCTGGAATTTCTTCAAGGAAACTAATCTGAGACAATGTTGAGTATGAAAGCATAGAAAATCTGGGCTGTTTAAAGTTACTGTAAATTGTCCAGAGCTCAAGTCTCCACCGGGCCTCAGGGTTCAGTTCCTGCCTCTGACTCTACTTCAGACTTGTTAGTGTGTCAACAGACAATTCATTGCTTAACTTTTGAGCTCTAAAAATGACCTGTCCTAGCTGACCTTCCTCAGCAGCCTGTGAGAGGAATGTTGGACTCTGGAGGGCAATTCATCCCGACCTTACTTTTGGCCTTCTAGACCAATTGATTCCTTGCTAAAGGCAGTTGTTCAGCCTACAGCCTGTGCAATAGGAGTGATGAGAGATCTGTCCTGGCAGACACACGGGGAGCAGAGCTCTCTGGTGATGCAGTGCTCCTACAGCTTGTGTCAGGCGAGGGAAATCTGTTCACCGGATTCCAGCCTCACAGGATCTTTTAAATCCCCATATCCAAGATTCATAGGTACAACCTGGGACAGCAAAGGAAACCATAAAAATGTCATCTGTTGCTGAAAGATTCACTTGCACAGCCAGTTATAAAATTTATAATCATTTGCATTTCTAGTGACATCCTCTTAAGCAGTAGATGACATTTTTCATGAAGTTTTAAAACTATTCACCAGGAAACCAGAAAACTTACTGTATCCTTCTCCTTTTACAGACAAAATATTTGGCAATAATTTCTATTTTCTTTAATATTTTTTGTATATTTTTCAAGCTGATCTAATTTCCCAAAGTAAAAAGCTTTTTACCTTAGAATTTAATGAAACATATTATTGTGAAAGCATCATATATGCTATACAACTTCATCAAGAACAAAAGATAAGATTTTATGCACCTTCTAAAATTTCTCACACAGTAATACATCTCACTGTTTTTTGTAAACTGATGGTGCTCAAGGAAGGAGTAACAAAGATGTAATGCAATTCTATGCTTCATAAAATTTAAATACTGCTAAACATGATAAGGTCCTGAGGGAAATAATAGTTACTGCTACAGAATGTAAAACACACAGTGGAAATATTTACCTTTCAATGTACACATAGTCTGTGTCAGAATCTCTTCACTAGTAAAGGAAGAAACAGATCCTATCTTCTCAGATCTCACACCAGGTAGAGCCTGTGCCTTTGCACTAGCCATGCAATGAGTAACAGGTGGCATTGTGGTTGCTGTGCTCTCCTGGGTGCTCTGCCATGCAAGCGACTGTCATTTCAGTTTACAGTTCAAAATGCAACAACAGACCTCTGGCAGAGCCAATGTGCAGCTATTCATCAAAACTTTTCCTTAATACCCCAGTGAATTTCACCTGCCACCTGTAAAAAATGAATATTTCTGGCTGAGTTGCAGTAAGCACAGCATCACACACTTCCTATTTCATGTACCTGAACTGGCTGTAGAACACATCACACGAGATATACCACATCCACCACACCAAAATATAGAAAATTCTGAAAAGTATCGCAGTATTTGCTCATTCTGGAGAAATCACAGCATTCCCAAAGCACAAGGTCAGAGACAGAAGCACTGGAATAATTTCCCATGAAGCCTATTGTACTTTCAAGAAGGGTCACAGCTCACCAGGAGCTTGCCATGCCCTGAAGCAACTACTCAACAAGGGGGAAGAGACCTCAAATCATCAGCCTTTCAGACCAGGGCGCTAATCACCACTACTGCTGGGATTGTTTGCTAAGTACATCATGTAGATTTGCACTAGAATTACCATTAAATTCCAGGAATTCTTGTTCCTTTTTTTTTTTTTTTTTTTTTTTTGTCTAGAAGTAAAAGAACATGTGCACTCCTTAGCAATTCAGGAGAACCATCCAAACAAAATTAGATCACATTTAAAAATGTATACTCACATTGTTGATCTCCTATAATCTCTTTGCTGAAATGTAGTTTAAGTGACCAAGTTTTATTTAGTGTAAATTCATTGAAGTAAAGAAGCTCAGTTTCTGAGATCCTGAGGGCAGGTGTAGGCAACATCACAGCCAATCTATAAAACCACAATGCAGCAACACAAAGAAATTGAAATGTATAACTGATTTCATGGATAATTTGGGAGTTCGGAATAAAGATATTGAATATTCTACAAACCCTTAGCTCTCTCTTACAAAGAGGGATGCTGAAGATGGGTTAAGAAAGTAAAATCATTATGGTTAAACACTTAGTAATGTTAATATGTGTTAATGGTAGGAATAGATAATTCCTGATAAATTTTGGAGGGGAATGTGTCCCATCAGACTGATCTGCTCTGACCTGGACCTGCTCCACTGAAACTGTGAGCAACAACAAAGTTGTCCACTCACCTGTAGTGGGTTGCAAACAAACTATGTAGCAGCATGAATGTTTAGTTCGTAAATCTGAGCAAAACACTTACAACCTGAATATGGGCAATTAATTTAGCACAGCTAAAACTGAATCATAAAAACAATAATAGCAAACTTCCAGGAATTTCAGGAATCAGTGGATGTCAGGTTAATCACAACATTTTTTTTTATTTTGAAATAGAAACTTTCATGCAACAAGAGACATATTATTTCATTACTATGTCTAATTTGTGCACTGAAAGGGCTGTGAAGCCTTTATCCACCACAGCTGCTCCAGCTGTATGACACTTTACCTTTGAAAGGATGAACATGTGCACTGACAGAACCTGTGGCAACTCCCCAAAGAGCACTATCAGGTCAGAAGACTTTACTGAAAGAATACTTAGGACGTTGCAGAACACCACTCAAAGAAAGAGATGTTCTTGTGACTGGGGACACTGACAGAGTGACCACGGTAGTCTGCATGATCAAAGAGAAATTTCTATCCTTCTTCCTGTAGACCCACACTGCAGCAAAGGGGAAGGTACTATGGCCAGTAAGTAGAAAGGCAGAGAATCAAAATTAATTTCTTGGTTTCCCAACGCTTTGTAAATCTGCCTTCCTAACAACCATAATCTGTTCATCATTTATGCGCAGAACCTGAAGAACAATCAGTAGCACCAGAATCTGAAGCACAGAAGCCACCTTTCAAAAAATGTTACCAAGGACCAAAATGTCTTTGATAGTTCAGGTCTTATTCAGATGTGTAGATTTTCTTCCAATCTTCTTCCAAATGCACTAAACTGAGCACCTCTGGATGTCTTATTTATTGCAACTTTATTTTGATCAAAGATACATCTTCCCCTCTCAGCTAGTGAAGAGATTCAAAGGTACCCAGTCACATCTTACAGCGGAGGAACCTTAAGAAAACATCTGGGAAATGGTTGCAAATCACATGGTTTGAAAACCCAACTTGGTCAAAATCACACATAGGAATATGCCACTCTTAGAAATCTGAAAGCAGGCAAAAAGCCAGCCAGCTTCTGACCTTGGATTACAGCTGTGATGTCTCAGTAAGGACATGGTGGAAGCGAATGCAAGCAGGAACTGAGTCCTAGAAGGAATGGGAAGTGGGGAGCCCCAAACAGCAGCCACATCTAAATGGAAACCTCGTAGAATCAGCTCCCAGGCTGTGGCTGCTTTAAGCAGGCCAACCCTAAAAAGACACATGCAAAGGTCCTTGTATAAAGGACAGGTGTACAATTATGTGGATTGGCTAACTGGAGTAAGAGTTAATTTCAAGATGGTGTGTTAAGAACAACATTGTACTGTGAAAGCATTTCTAAAATATACCTGATTCTCTTTCTAAGCAAAACACAGTATATTTAGGTATTTAATTTGCTTCCTTGACTCCCACTGCCATAGTGGCAAGACTGGAATAAGTGGGTGTTCCAATACTGATAATCTAAGACATTGTTGCAGACCTGAAGCAAATTCGGGCACATAGGGATAGGAAATAATCCAGCTCAAAGAATGAAAGCACATGATTTGTCCAGATTGCACAGTTCATCATTTCATCTATTTACTACACCAGGTCTCTTTACCATTGTAATTAAGCCAAGAAATAAAAATCTATCTTAGATAAGGTAAAAAAAAAAAAAAAAAAAAAAAAAAAAAAGTAGTGAGAAACAATTGTTTCCATCAGTTTGATCATAACGAGCATAAGATGTTGGCTGGTCCAGGACAGTAAAATTCTCCTGCTTGCTTCCATGGAAGGGAGTGTCACCAGACAGCATCTTGCAGGGGAGCTGAAGGCACTGCAGGGATTTTTCCTTGCCTTTCCCTTTCCTTTGAAGGTTTATAAATCTATTTGAACAAGTGAATAAAAAATTACAGGAAAAAATAAACAGAAATAAATTTAAAAACTGTAGGGAAACAAAGGAGTTTTTAATATTGCTTTTGAGAAAGGTTTCCTCTTTCATACTGCAGAAACTCCAAGTGCTCTGTAAAAGCACAATTTTGTTTGAGTTTTTTCTTTTTTTTTTTTTTTTGTTTACTTTACAATAATCACATTTTTCTTTTGTCTTATTTTCTAGGTTAGAAAACAAAACTTCAATTTTCAGGCACATCTGTTGCACCATAGCAGACTGAACCTACCAATACTTGCAAATGCACTACTAAATATTGTTAGCTAGATCAGTGTTACCACTTCAGCTGTAGAACTTTGTAACACTGAGTTTATGAAGGGTCTCATATGCAGAAGTGTGCGAAATGGTGGTACCTGTCAGACTTAAAATAAGGTAGGAATGTAATTATAGAGTAGTAACAGATACCACAAGAAGTCACAGCAGACTAATGTGATAACTTACTGTATCATCCGATGAGTAGGAATACTAAAATTTCTGTATTAAAATGGTATTAGTGGTATATTAGGCTAACATGATATGACAAAAAAATTGCAAACAAAATACTATAATTTAGTCTAGGGCATAAATGTGAGGGAATAAAACCAAATATTGTCATAGAGAAACACCCTCTTCATTTAGAAAAATGTGGAAATTTTGTGATAGAGTTTGCTGTCGTGTCATACTGATAAAGTTCAGGAGAGATTACATATTGCTATGTGAATTGTAAATTAGTACAAATGATATCTTATATCCACATATCATTTTTACTCCAAGGGATATCAGAGACCTTTGCAAACTTAAAGAGACATACAAAGCAATGCTTCCATGCTTATCATCAGCCTCTAACCTGCAGCTGAAGAGACTTCCCAATAGTCCCCAAGTTTTTGATTAACCAAAGTTTTACCCAGTTGCTGATAGCACGACAGAATTTATGGAGTGGTTGCCTTTTTGAACATTAAGCTTTTCTTAGGAAAATAAAGTCCTTCCAGGCTCTGTATCAACCAAATTTAAAAGAAGCTTCCATTTGCATGAAGTAACTGGTAAATGCATGCCCACGTAAAAAAAAATCAAAAACATATTCTTTTATAAAAAATAGCATACAGGTACTCTCTGTCATGTTGAGGTACAGTCTTACTCAGAATACAATAATCATAGAATCATAACACTGGTTTGGGTTGGAAGGGATCTTGAAGACCAGATAGCTCCAACCTGCCCCCTGCCAAGGGCAGGGACACCTTTCACTAGACCAGGTTGCTCAGAGCCCCACCCAGCATGGTCTGAACACTTCCAGAGATGGGGCATGCAGTGCATCTCGGGGCACCCTGTTCCAGTGCGTCTTCACCTTCCCAGTGAAGAATTCTGTTCTAATAACTTTATTTAGACACAAGAAAAATTCTGAATACAAGTTGTTGTTTGAGTCTTGTCACCCACACACAGTTCAAACCTCAATGATGTGCCTGCTTACCTTTTTGAGTGGTGAATGACTCAATGAGGACAGGGACACTTCCAGACCAATTTCTGCTAAAGTCAGCTTAGAAACATGCATCACAGAGCCCATGTTGCCAAATTTCCACTCATTGTTAGGAAATCTGAAAAAACAAGACACATTTATATACATACACAAAAAAATGATGAATTTCATCTGGCCCTCATTTATAACTTCATCAAGTCTTAATGATAATCCACAAAGAATGACTAGACATATTAGTATGCATTCCTCCTGAATGCATTTATATGGTTTTACTTTGCAAGCCTCATGGATTTCTGTAGCTTTCAAACAAGAAGCAAAATTCTGTCCCCTAATTTTACAATTATTTTATGATATTTATGCACAATAAAGGAGACTAAGTGACCAGAATTATACGTCTATAGGATTAAAAATCCTATTGACAACATTTGCAACATACTAATTCAGCAGGGCAGTGGTTCCTGGTAATTCAGAAACAAACATATTAATTTAAAATTTTTTTCAGGACAACAGTGTGGTCATGGATCACAATATGAACTTGCAGTGACTGTGTTAACACTGTCCCATCTATAGCACTGAAGGCAAAGAGTCAACATTGAATTCAACACAACAACAAAGCCTTAAAGAACACTTTCAACAAAGAACTAACAGAGAACTGTGGACACAGTATTTCCTTGTTTCTGTTCATCTACTTTACACTATTGGGAATTTTTCATTTTACGATGGGAAATGAGTTTATTTTGCATCATGAAACATTTTTGGCTGCACAGAACATGTTTCACTATCAGTGCAAATGTCTACAGCAAGCCCCTTGAATTTTCTGTCATTTTTTATATGCCCATTACAACTCTCAAACCCCTTCAACACATTCCTCACTGTGCTTCCCACTGAATTAGCTATCACTTTTGTTATTTTGCTGCTTTACTGAACCTACACTGCCCCATCAAAAAGCCATGACCTCCCTTTGCAGCTGTATGCTTCTCATTGTGCCAAGCTAAAAATCGCTCCTCACCTTTGGGCTCCATCAGTGCCAGCTTCCTTCAGCTACTGATTTGCTTCTGTGCATCAGTAATACCAGGTTTGAATGTCCACTTATTCACTGCTGCCACATCATGGAGTTGCTTTCTGAAGAACAGAATGCCATTCTGATGCGAAGCCATCATCCTTGCTATAGGCACTTAGGGTTCCCATACGATGCTCACAGAGGAAATTGAGGGATAACAAGCTGTACTTGACAATTTGTGTGTTCTATAAACATGTATATGGGATGAAGTTCCAAATATTTTTTTCCTGGGTTTCTCTCTTCCAGTCATTTCCATCCACCTAGGCTTGTCTGATAAAAAAACCCCTTAATTTTATATTGGGGTAATCTGCATTGTTGTGTTCTTACCCTCTACAAAGGGGAAAATACAGACACGGATACCTTCCTTTCTCTCTTCCCACAGAAAATATAAGTAAATTAGAGCTAGGAGAATATCCGTGCACACACAAGCAATGCCATATTCAAGATCAAGAATATTTTATCCTGTCTTATACGCCCTGGGTATAAAACAGAACCCAAATGTGTGAGTAACTTCTGCTGTTTTCTAAAGTAGAGAAAATAAAGTTTTTTCACTGCTTAGAAATAGAATCACACTGCCATACAGTAGATTTCAGTGATGTTTTTCTCTTACAAATAAAAAAAAGACTACAACCGAGGAAAAGCTTGCTTTACTGAACATCACAGCTATAAATACATCATTGAACCACAACAAAAATACTAAAATCATCAGAAACCTTGACCAGAAGATTTTTTTAATTGGCAAAAGAGTAAAGAACAAAGAGTAAAAGAAATCCTTTCAATTTTTTGCCATTGCAACAGAATTCTTAACTGTAGGGGGTAGAATGATGCATCCATTTGCACTTACAGTACCATATTAGGGAATGACTAAATTACTTGTAGAGCCCTTTCCGTGTCGCCACTTATGAGTAACGATATAATTCCCTAAATCACATAAATAAACACACAAAGTAAGCTCTTGGAATACTGTATTTTTTTATTAATCCTGTATTACAAAAATAAATATGAATGGCCATTTTCATAGAATTCAATTTTTTTTTGTCAGAATGGGAACACATTCAAAAATTTACATCCTATTATAGCTGAAACCAAAACCAAACTAGATAATGGGCACCTTGTGAAATGTGTTCTTTCACTATCTCTGTATTTACTAGACAAATAACTGCAATCCCTGTTCTGGTAGAAGGAAATGGTAACATTTACCTTTATTTATACTGTCCATAGCATTTCAAAATATTTTATGCCTAAATGTCTGGAAAATCTAAGACTCTTTAAAAATACATTTTGTAAAGTTATGGTGATTTGAATTATAGCATCTAAGATTTTGTGTATTTATTTCCATGTCTTAAAAAGGAATCTCATATTATTAGTGAAGATAATGTATGTGTCAAAAAAGAGGCATCAAAAGCACTTCCTGTGCACTTGACAGGGTGACAAAATATTTCTCCTATCCTTTCCTAATTGAGCTGCTGTACAAAGGGAGACATTATGATAATATTAATAATAGTTACATGGATATTTGTAGGTACTGTGTAACCCTTCAGTCCATTTTCCCAGACAATGGTGACTACAAAAAGGCTTCAAAATAGAACATCACACAATATGAATGCCACTTTTTTCTATCTTACATTTTAAAAACATCATTGAAATCAGAAAGTTCATTTACAAAGGACTGGCAGTTGCAATCACAGCAATAATGTAGTGCTGAGAAAAAAAGGGTAATTGGTTTGGTAAAGATCGCTTTCCATTACACCATAAAGCACTACACAATAGGAAAGGTCGCCAATTAAGCAATCATGAATACCAAGTACTGAAGCTGATGAAAATAGGGCAGTGGTTTAAATAGATTTGCAAGCAATTTACCTTTTCACAATGTTGGCAATCTGATGCAATTTGCTTGCAATTTTGTCTGCTTTCAGTAGCACTCGAAGCTGACACTACACAGACCAAATGGCAAAGAGGCCTGCATAGAAAATGTAAAACTATCTTGGCTGCATCAGGGAACCAGAATGGTGGTTCATCAGGAAAATTACAACAATTAACATAAGTGCTGCAAAAATCAACACTTTAAATGTCACACTCACTAGTCTGTCCAAAGACTGTAAAAGTACCATCTCCATTGCTGGACTAACAGTAAATATGAAGCAATCACCAACAAGCCTTGAGGCTGATGGCTTTACAATTGATGTGACATTCTCCGAGTGATAAAATAGCCTTTCGTTTTACAAAAGTATTTTTCTTTTTCAGATTTAACCTGGATTATGTCAACTCAAAACTTACATTTAATTTTTTTTTTCAACTCTTCATCCAACAAAACTGTTTTGAACTTGGAGTGCTCTTCACTTGTTTTGATATTCTAAAAAACTTTATGTTTCAGGGAATTGGATCAAAACTGATAAAAGTCAAACATCGATCCATTCTTTTTCTATGCAAATTATACTCAAGATTTATATCAAAATATGTTTGTTGCATGAGACAATGCATTTGTGATTAGGACTTGGTTTATAGTTTAGGGAAGGGAGCCCCAAAAGGTAACTGTAGGTATTCCCTCAGGTTTTGGTGCAGAACACAGAATACCTTTACACATCTCTATCAATGTAAACCCAACAAATGTGAAAGATGACTTTTGAAGTAATTGACATCCCATGTAATGGCTCCCATGTTAAAGACAGATATAAATTTGTCAATTTGTAAGGGAGGATTGAGTTATGGTGTATATTTAAGGATTTATTCTTTTTTAGCAGGCTACAGCACCAAATAAAACAGCAGTTCTCTCTCTCTGAGATCACACAGGAGAGTAACAACATTTTCAGTGACATCACATCCTGAAAATAATGCATCTCCTTTGTCAGATTTTTGATTATGGGACCCATTTATGGTCTGATTCAAAATACAGGCAGGTCAGTGGAAGTTCAGACATCTGGGACCTTGTCATTCTGAAAATTAGCAAGATTCAGAGAATCTGAACACTAACCCTTTTCCCCCCCTCCCAGGCCTTAACAAATGCTGATGGCTCAAGTGTTGTTAGCTCCTGGAGTCATGTTTTTCACATAATGCATGCAGTCAGGAATGGCTGATCCTATGAACTACCCCAGGCATTGCTGTTCCACTGACAGGACCATTGCATCCTGAGCTGTATCCTGAGCTGTAGTAGATCCATTAACTACACAGTTTATATTCATTTAAATGACTACTCTTGAACAGTACCACTCACTTGATAAGGATTGGTAGCACCAGAAAATTGATAAGAAATTGATAAGAAAGCATTTCGCAGCATCTTCAGTGGTGTAACACCTCCAGGGAACAATGGTCACCAATCATTTGTTGCCTCTCTCAAAAGGAAGAGGCGTGCCATGTGCAGTTCTGACCGGCTTTAGACACTTGGTTAAATTAAAACAAGTGCCAACATTAGGTAAGCAATGTGAGAGGTACCTGCTTTTCCTTTGATGAGTTTCAAATGTCCCACCAGACACCTGCTAGTATTCTTAATACAATTTTTCTAATATTTTGACCAAAAGAAAGCAGATTAAGTGCTGCAGTTGTAAATGCATGCAAACCCATTGATTTCTACAGAAAAATAAGTAACAGATAAGGACAGCAAAATAAATATATATTTCAACTACTCAAAGGGTTCTGCTGCTATTCCAAATGCCTTTCAGCTGAATCTTCTTTTTACAGGCTTCCCTCAGTGCCAATCCCTCACTAAGGCTACAGATACTATTGTAGTTCTAAAGCAGTTTAATTTTAATCTATTTCTACTTTGAGGCGAGAATCCTCTAAATTCATTTCAGCTCCCGGTCTTTTAATTTCTTATTTGTTTACCTTTTACAATATTCTCCTTTACTGGCTTAGTCCCATGCACACAATGTGACAGTAACTAGGCATATTACAATTAATCTCAGCACTTTCCTTTTTGCACTATTACCAATCTTTCATGTACCTCAGCATCCTAACTTCAAAATCTTTGTGAATGTTCAACATACTTCTTTGCCAAATCTGTTACAGTTAGGGCAATAAAGTGTAATTTCCAGCTAAAAGAATGCTATTGGGAGGGAAATCCTAACTGTAGTTAGTATCTGAATATAAATTGCACCTTCTTTCATCTGCTGCTTTACCATCCCTGGCTGGCTGGTACTTGTTCACATGAACATTATTGCATTTATTTGTCTGCCTTTATAATGTACATCACAGTTATCAGTTGGATTGTTCCTTTTGAGTTACAGAGTGTTCTTTCCTAATGCTTCAACAGAACAGCAATGCTGACCACCACAAACATACATGTGCATGTATATACATGTACATATCTATCTATCTATCTATCTATCTATCTGTCTATCTATCTATCTATCTATCTATCTATCTATCTATCTATCTATCTATCTATCTATCTATCCATGGCTGGAGATGCATTTTCCACTGCAAAGCAACTGCTCTCTCTTTAGCTACAAATTAAAAAGTTGAAACACTTATAAACAACTTTAACTGCATCTCAGTTATGCTTAGAAATTTCCTTTAATAACTGTTCTTATAGACACCATTTAATGTGAATGTCAATGTTCTGTAATAATTTAAAGACCAGTGAGATTCCACTGTGGCAATATTTGAAGGAATAGATGAAACAAATACCTGGTGCTCATTTTAAACTGTCATAAGCTGAAGTATGGGGGCAATTCTCACATCTTTTACAGCCCTCAATCTGGTCTCTTCTGGGGCTCTGAGACAAATCAAGAAGAGAGAGACAAGAGAAGATCTGTACTACCAGTAAACTCAGGAATCAAGCTGAAGAGATCCACACCAATTCTTTTGGTGAAAAGCAGCAGAGATATTTCTTTTCTTTCCAGAGGCTACAGGAATGAGAAGTGACAACACATTTGTGCCCCACAGGAATGGCCAGTTAGAAATGATGCAACTCCAAATTTTCACCTTTCAGTCTCTTGACTACATAATAAAGAAGATAATTCCTTTTACTAGTTGCTAGTCAGGTAACAATCTAAAAATTCACTATTGAAATTAAAGGAGTTCATCCTAATCTCAAATTATGCAAATGAGAATTAATTACTCTGACACTAATCAATCTATTATACATTTTAATACTATGCTTTTTCATGCCTGGAAACATTTGGGAATGAAGAAAACCACGATCTTTGACTGGGGACTGAACCAGGTTTTGGAAATTTGGAACTGAAAAAGCAAAAGAAATTAATTTAACAAATATTAGTTTGTCAGTTTGGCTTTAATTGTTGCTGTTGGGACACAGGGGAAAAGTCGTTAATGAAAACAAAATTTGTTTTCATTGAATAGGACTAGGTTTTTAATAGTTGTTAAGCCTGTGGACCTTCTTTAACAGAGTCACAAAAATTTATCCATCTGAGGATTTGCTTTTTTGTATTTAGGTGATACCGACATATTAGGACTGCTGTATAAAATAAAGAAACTTAGTAGCCTTAGTGAATATATCTACCATTAATAGTAATAAGATCTCTGTATCTATACAAAATAAATATCACTAAAAACAAATTAACAAACCCATGCAAATACAGTAAAAACTTGTTGGAACCCCAAGCTAAAGAATGTCCATCTAGGATGGAACTTTAAATATACGCATGCATATATGTACACACCACATGAGGTGTATTGTGCCCATACTTGTTCCAGCAAACTGATGCCAAAATACAAATAGCAGGGAACACTGTGCTCATCAGATTTCTTCAATTCTTTTCCACATTTCATACTCTACTCAAAATGCCCTTATTTAAA
Source organism: Prinia subflava (assembly GCF_021018805.1). Taxonomy (NCBI): domain Eukaryota; kingdom Metazoa; phylum Chordata; class Aves; order Passeriformes; family Cisticolidae; genus Prinia; species Prinia subflava. The sequence continues at coordinate 122,841,412 of NC_086247.1, forward strand.
AGATGATAATTTTTTTTAAAAATGACAAATTTGTCAGCCCATTATTCATTTTCTTTCATCCACTGAAAGTGTTGGCTGTAGCAGAATGAAAAGTCTTCATATTTAGTTATTGGACTAGGATTAGAAAAATATATAGACCTCAGCCTGACTGCTAGGACTGCTTTATGTCAGTTTGTAAGTTTTGTGGGAATAAAAAAATTGCACAGATGGGACTATAACTGACCATAACCTGCTCTATTGTATTTCCAACAATCTCTAATTACAGCAACACACCAGAGGAAAAGATTTGAAAGGGCAGGTGATGGGATAGGAGAGAAACCTGTTTGACTTAAACAGCACAGGATCCCTCACCATCAGGGCTGATGTACATCAGCCTGACAGCTAATTAGGGTAGACATGAATTTTTCCAATGTAACAGATGTTCGCTAATCAGGCCAGATTTGGAGCCCTTGCGCCAGCAACATTTCATGCACAATTTAACTATCTAAAAGGAATAAACTACTTAATGCATTGTACTGGAGGCACAGCTGTTTCACAATCAGAAAATTTGCTGTCAAAGATGTTCTCTTTAAAACTGACATGTTTTTATATAACTCTGATGGGGTGTTTATAATGTATTAATAGTTGTCAGTAAGAGCTGCTGTCATCATCAAGAAGTAAAATATTTCTGAAGGTATATTAAAATGAACAGACTCCTTTCTCTTTCCAAAATCTATTTAGATAATTTACTTTGAATGTGGCCTGTTTAATTCTAAATGTACTTTAAACAAAAGGCTTAACATGTATCTTTCAAGTTACATCAATAACAAAATATACAAGTTTACCTTCTGATTAGAGAGTAAAGCTGAAATATCTTTTAGCTATAGTGTAAATTTGTTTTATTTGCAAGAAATTCATAAACATAAAATATGGTATGCTAAAATAAGGGGAATGGTCTCCCTTCTCCATAAGAAGTGAATCATATGATAGAAAAGGCAGATGTAATGTATCCACAGGTTATATGGATTCATACAGACCATTATTTAGGAGACCAAGGAAAGGGTAGGTGAGATTTTTATTCTTGCATATGAATTTCACAGACCAGATCTGGAGGTGTATGAGAGGTTCTAGGTCAATTTACTGAAAGCTAAGGATCTTGCATTTTGTGCTTAAATTTAAGATACAATATCATCATCTGACTAACATGGTTTCTTTTTAATGGCCTGGTCTTTGAAGGTTTTTGACAGTTTCTTAACCATGAGAAAAATCAAGTGATGCAACATTTTGATGGGCTGGTAGAAAAGTTTGGATAAATGTTTCATAATCTGTAAATTCTAACAGTATGAGATAAGGCACAGAACTGGAAAGCATCTACTATCCTCATGATAATGGCATCTAAACACAGCACAAATGCAGTTCCCAGGGAAGCCAGTGGCTTTGAAGGTCATAAGATACCAAAGCTAACAAGCCTGGCAAAGATGCCTGTGTCTATACATGTGCAAAACCCAGCACTGCTGTCATTTCACATCTCCTAAAGGACAAAGTCTGAAGCCTGTTCTCATGAGTCTGAGCTCTACTTGCAACCTAACCTTTAGTAAGTAATACAGACTAGATGGAGTTAGAATACATGTGAACAACAGACAACAGAGACTGGTTCTTCAGAGAGAAAACTGAGGCAAAGGATCATCCTTCCCTGGGTCCTCAAGTCCAAACTTTGAATGATACCATTCCTACCATCACTGGTCTGGAAATCTGGCTGTGTTTTGGGGGAATCAGAAATTGGGTCAAGGAATCTGGCCAAAGATAGCAAGTTCTTTCTTAAAACAGACAAAAAAAGAAAGTGAATTTTGTAAGGAAAGTTGCTGAAAAAAAAAATATGCTAAGAGCTTCTAAAAGTGAAAGACAAAAGCAACCTTACATAAACAGCAGGTATTGATTGTGCCAAAATACTGGGATTGATAAGGACATTCAGTGAAGAGGAAATGTCCAAAGAGTCAAGCACAATTTTAAGAGCTTTCACAAATATAAACAGAGACAGAAATTAACGTGGATACAAAAGTAGTGACTCCAGATGAATGATGATTCAGTAAGACTATTGCTAATAATTCTTTTAAAAAAGGAAGTTACTATATAAAATAAAGGAAATCCTTTTACAAATAATATTAACATAAAGAGCTTGAAATATATTACTTGTGAAATTCTGAAACATTTAAACCATCTAAAAAACACTACACATCCTTTGCTAAACAAGAATTTTCTTCTCAATAAAAAGACCTGATGGTTTTGGGTTTTAATGACATCTACAGGATAAAGAACCAAAATCACCAAAATGGTGCAGGGCAGAAGGGTGATCTGAACAATAAAAAGCCACCATAAGTAAAATAATGACCAACAGTGAGAAATGGTATGAAAATTACCAGCTATCTAAAGGATGTGAAACCTTTGACTTTGGTTTATTGAGAGCACCTTATCCTGGACTTATTGGATCTCCCTTTGAAAAGAGAGAAAATTAAAATGAGCACTAAGATTTTAATCCTACATATATATGTTTATTCACCTAAGGAATCCCCTCAGCTTCAAGCTGACACATACATGTTTATTGGATGAAACTCTTGGTAGTGGGACATAAAGGATGCACCCAACCTATGCGGATTTCATTATAGTCTCGGAGCTGCATCTCACAACCTTTGAGTTTAAAAATGGGTTGGTATAATCCTGAAGAAGAGGATTTGGTGGGCTGGAAAGATATTGCAAGGAAAAGGCAGTGTATTGCACTGATGAGAGGTGTTGCAGGAGGTTTACCCGTGGAGAGAGAACAGTTTTGTCTTTCTTAACATCTTTAGTAATAATCTGAAAGAAGTAATGATCTTAATGAATTCACTATCATAATGAGCTAACAATGGTAATTTAGGAGGAGCTGAAAGTACCAGTAAGAACAAAGACAAATAATACAAAGGCACCCTGAGAGATTAAAAGCATAGGCAAAAATACTGTAACAAAATGAGGTTTGGACTGGAAAGACACAATTCCCAACGCATTTGTTGAAAAACAATCCAAAGCATGAATATTCAATGACAGTGTCAGACACTAATTGGCAATGCAAAATGGCTGAAGAGGAAAAAACCCCAAAATACCCCAACAGCATATTTCTTGCTGCCCATACATCAGCTTCAGAGCATGGGAAGTCAGGAGTCAGCCTTTTCTACATCTCTGATGAACATATGAGATGAATTACCACCCTGTCCCAGGCCTGCCAACCAGTGCAGTATCCTACACCTGACTGTCAATAGTAACATCTCTTTCAAGAAATACTTGGCCTTTATCACAACAATAACAGGAACTTAATGGATTCTGTTTTCTAACTGCAGACAATCAGGGGAGGTGGCTCTTATTCTTCCCTTTACTCATTAGAAACTTTAACAGTTTACAAACAAAAACACACACACAACCCCCCCCCCAAAAAAAAACCAAAAAACCAAAAAAAAACCCCAAACCCCAAAACAAAAACAAAACAAACCCCAAAAAACCCAAAAAAACCAAAAAAACCCAAAAAAACCCCACAAAAAACCCAAAAAAAAACCCCACCAAAAAACCCCAATAAAACCACCAAAAAAATCCCACTGAAAACAAAAAACCCCACCACAAACCAAAACAAATAACAAATAACAAAACAAACAAACAAACAAAAAAAACCCCCCACCACACCAAAAAAAACCAGCCCCAAACCCCTCAACCTTCCAGAACTTAGAGATAGACAACCACCTGAGGCCTTATAATGTTATAGGCACTGTGTTACCAGAAAAGTATTCATGAGATTGTGGGGTTCAAACTATGGGGCAGCACCAAAATCATCTGGACACAGAGAAGACTATGTTTCAGCAACAGAAACAAATGTACATTCACTTCCACTAAAGGATGACAAAGGCACCAATAAGATACAAGTCAGCAACATGTCTGATTTTATGGTAACATCTGATCCACTCCTCAGAGCACCTTTTTCGCTGTTCATTTCTGCCAGCCTCACGTATACCCTCTTTCACTGAAGCCATGAATGGGACTATGGACCCTGTGTGAATCCAGTTCACGACATAAAAATATTGCTACACTCCTTCCAGTGCTCAGGGCAAGGCCAAAATACATCTAACTCTTCTTTCCATCTTCACCCCAGCAAATTCACCACTGGAATAGCAGCTTAAAAGAAGCAGAGAATGTTTGAACCACATTTAAAGCAGATTGGACAAAACCCTAGAATATCACTGTATTGTGAGAACTGTCGTCATACTGATCAATAGCATCTAATTGTTACTTAGGTTCCCCCATCTGTTTGTAGCCATCTGTTGTTTCTCATCTTATATTTAGGGTGCCTACTGCCTGGGTACAGAGACACCCAAGCTGCCCTCACAGCCTCTAGAGAAGCACTGAGGAGTGTGTGGGGACAGAGACACCCTGGGAGCCAGAGCAGGCCTGGCAAAGTGAAAGCTGTTTGCTCCTCTCGGTACAAAGGCATAGCAGGGCTGTAGCATGTGCTATACTGCTTTTCTAACCACACTGGTGTGCCTCTGTGAAGAGAGTGGCAATTTTTCCATGTCCAGCCTCTGAGATATTCCTCTGTAAATGGAACATATAGGATAAGGGCTGATTAAGGAATTTTTTTATGTGCAGCACTGTTCTATCTTGAAGCCTGTTACAGCTCATCTTGTCAAAAACCAATTTAGGAATTGTAGCTTTTTGCAAAGGATGTCTAAGGGTCTAGAATGGCAATGAACACACAGGAGAGCTCATATGCCTGCTCAATCTCTGCAGAGACTCTTTAGCTAAAATCATTACTGTGAACACAAACACGTGCATATGGTTAACATGGACTACAATAGGGGATCTGTATCCTGCCATTGCTTTGTGGAATCTGTACAGACTTGGAATCCCAAAATAAAACCATTTGAACTCTAATCTACATATTTCATAATAAAGTAAAATTGTAAAAAATAGCCAAAGAAAAGAATTAACAGCACTATTAAACAAAATTGTCTCACTGCTCAAAACAAACAGTTCTGCTAGCCAAAACAAAAATCTGAAAAACTACACAAGACATCAAACCTTTATTGAGTCAATATTGCACAACCCTTACCAGAGTTTAGAAAATTGTGTTTCTGTCTCTTCCTAGTAATTGATGAGATGAAATTTCTAATAACAAAGAAATATTTACAAATAATAAAAACCCCAAATATTGTAAAAAAACTTTCCCAACTGCATAGGAAATGTAAGTTGGGATTCTCCTAACTAAACTACAGAGCAATGTTCTTTCTTCCTTGATAAAATGAATCAGCCTCATGTATAGAGCAATAGAACCAGCTTAGGGTCACACCTCAACTATTTTTAATCAAGGCTCCACACTTAGATGTCAGCCTTACTAGCACAAATTCCAATTAGGCCACAATTAGAAGTACCAAAAGCCACACACTAGTGGAAGAGATTTCTAGACCTCAGTAAAAATATTTCTGCAATAATTAAAATAGACAAAGCTTAAAATACAAAAATTCAACAATATTACAGTTGTAGTCGAATATTTTAAACCAGATTTTACCTCAGTTTGGGGAATTCAGTCTACTGCATTAAAAACAATTGATGTCAAGTTCTTGAAATTCATCAGTATTTAACCAAAAGACAATATTAGATTCTGTACCCATTCAGATGTCTCAGTCTTTAGCTCTGGTCTTGTAGGCTCTCTGTGAAATTTGGAACATCTGATTAAGTTTTTATATACAACAATGTGTAGAGGAGACCAGTCAATATATGACTGAGAACATCACATTAGTATTGTGAAAGACAAGATCAAGTAAAATATTGATGAGAAGCTAACAACCAACAACCATTTCAAACCCAAAACTTTATGGTATGTCCCATGCTTTCTTTTGCCAATTTGTTTGTTACTTACTGAATGCCTGGAGTGACACACTTGCTTCAGACACTGACCAAGTATATTTGTTTGGTTGTTTTTTTTTTCCCCACTGGGCATTTCAAACCCTGCATTTTAACATAGTACATGAAAACTTTGTCCAGTGAATATTCTGGTTCAAAAATTTTGATAAAATCACTAGATATAAATATTTCCAGGATAGAAAACATAAGACTAGACTTTATGTTTTAGACTCTAGTGCTTCATATAAAAGTGCAAATGCTCTGCTATCCCCTCATTCCTCCTGAATTGCCCCCAGTATAGCAGACAATGAGCTTGCAGTTGTTTGATTTATTTTTTCTCTATCAGTGTTGAAATATACAGTTACTCAACTCTCTGCCTAATGACACCTTATTTTAAGACCACACTGGTAAAAATATGAGGCACAGAAATTGCAGCTAAGTACATCCAGCTTGGGAGAGATCTCTGTGGTTAATGTGCTCTGACAGCCTTCACAAGGCAATAGACTTTCAGTGGAATATGGCTGCAGATCAAGGGTAATCATTTCAGCCCCTTTTCGATTTATGGACAGGGTGAGTGGATAGCTTATTCTAACATTTGGCATTTTGGGAGCCAAAAATCTTGTATGAATTAATGCCATATATAAGTACATACTGCTGCACTGTAACGATGCAGAACAGGAGGCATTTCAGTCTGTTCTTTCAGCAAAAGCTCTGCTATGCTTCTACCCAGCACAGTAGTGCTTTATTTGCATCCCTGCATGCTACTCATTGTGTTGCTACTGTTTTATCCTTTTCTTAGCTACTTCTGTTCATGAAAGGTTGTTTTATCTTGTCAGTGTGAGTAAATCTTTCTTTTTATACCATGCATCTCATGTAAAAATCTGGCACAAGGGAAAAACTAGACCAAATTAAGTAATTTTAATCAATTATTTATTATATGTCTTGCTTAATCAGCAGGTATTTTATCAACAGGAAGGTGCAATGCCTGGATGTGATCAGTGATAGACTATGAGTCAAACACTTATGTCAGTCACTGTGTCTTTCCATCAACTCAGGCAAACAACTTTATCTCCAGCTGCTCTTCTCCCTCTACCATCTATTTACCTTTTTGGTCTTGCACTGCACTCGGAGTTAGACATCTGAATAAGCAGCTTGCCAAAAGTGGGGTGTGCTACCACAGCTGTACTGTATCTTTGATGTATTTATCTTACACTGTTCATCATGATCATCATTACTATTAATAATTATATACAAATACAGCTGTCCTAGGTTACAACGTAAGATGTGCCCAAAGTGTGTCTTCTATCACCACCTTCAGGAGCTGTTGGAACCAGGTGGGGCAGTGTTTCCTTGCCCCCTCCCTCTGGACTATCTCCTGTTAATGACCCATCAAGGCCTTGCTCACAGGTAACTCCCTCTGGAGCCATCTCTGTTCAATGGGCAATCAAGGACACACTGCAGCACTCACAGAATGATATCAGCCATTGTGAGATGCTCCGCCCAGGGGGAGGAGCCAAGCATTTGGGACAGCACAGCAGGCCTTACCCACTGGATTCCCAGAGGACAAGAGCTACCAGACCTTGCTACAGGATCACTGCTTCAACAAGACCGCCTCATCTGGACTGCCACCACCACCCTAACTAATAGGGTGTCAGGTTGTCTTCTGACTCCGTCAGTGGTCTTTTGTGCTATTGCTTTTATTTTATTTTACTTTCTTTTCTTCTCTCATTAAATTTTATTTCTGACTTGGAGTCTCTCACTGGTTTTGCTTTCAAACCAGCACAACAGCATGGAGTAAATGATCAGTCCTTTCCAGTGGCTGAATTTAGTGAGAGGAGGAGACACAAAAAGGCAACGTGAATTCTGCCTGGATAGTTCCACTCAATCTATTTAACAGTAGATGAACTTGTGGATCACCACTATTTTTGTGGGTGGGGTTTTTGACTTATGCAGTTTGGGATACTTTATGTCTCAAAAAGACTGCATGCATCTTCAAATCCAGGTGGCTAAAAACAGATTTAATTGAAAAGAAAACTTAGGCAACTATTCTTATACTGATGACATTTTCATACTGAGTCAAAAGACCAGGATGTGCTAATTTGATACACAGATGACCAGCAGAGAAAATGATGAAAATCTTGCTATTTTTTTTCAAATGAACAGAAGATTACTGTCAAGTACAGGGAAAATGGGTTTTCCTATCTGATCTGACAGCTGCTGTACCTGAAGTTCTGGATCATGACAACATCTGATCTAAACAATATTAAGGATGCGCATGGAAAATGAAAGGTGAGATAACTTTACATACGGGTGAGAAAAACATGGACCAAACTGCTGCCTCTACTACTTGAAATAGTAAAGGCCAAAAGCCAGCCAGAAGCTGGCTGAAACCCAGCAGAAATTCATAAAAACATCTTTGTGCAGAAGCACTCTGCATACAGAGAAAAATTGTAGCCTACACTTCGTCTTGTTTTAGATATTTTTTACCTTTTTTTTAAGGAAGGACAATAAAGCAGTTTTTGATGTTACAAAATGACAGAGCTCACCACAATTTTTTTTTTGTAAAAAATGATAAAATCTCTCTATAACAAATTGTTATAATGTTGTTTATGACATCCTGTTATTAAAATCTCTGCTTTGCATAGAAACTTACAAGGTCTTAACTTTTTCCTCAATAGACAGACTTGTCTCTGTGAATCTCCTTTTTCTCTCTCAAGCAAACTTTCCACATTTTTAACCTTTCTCATCTGTTCTGCAAGTCTTCTGTTTGTTTTTATCATTATTTTTTTACAGTGCAAGCTTATGTTCAGCTGACTGCCTACTCTGAGATCTGAGTAGCTGCAATTGCTTCTCAGGAAAGAATTCCAGTGTGTATACAAAGCATCTCTTTCAACTGGATATGCCTGAAAAGGGATTCCATGAGAAGCTTTCTTCATGGTCAGAGGTAACCACAGCTCTCAGAAAGTTCCTTCACCATCTCATTAAAAGACACTCTGTCACTTCATTCATCACACTCAAAGTGCAAATGTGTGTATTTCAACTCAGGATATGTAAAAAAATACCTTCTTTTCTTTTATGAGTAATATTTTTAGCAGATTCTCGCATGAGCAATGGCACATTGAGTGAACATTCCTTTACAGAAGCCATATGGAGGATGAAATAGTGACAAAGAATCTAAAAGAAAACACCACTTCTTCCCAACGATGGCTTTTTCCAATCCATTTGATCTCTCAGTGTCCTTGGCTATCCATCTAGGGGCAAGAAATAAAAATACAACTCTCTCAGAATCATTTTAATATGTGAAATTATTATTAACAAGGGTACAAACAAAGCATTATGAGACTGTAGATTTAGTCTTCTGCATTTTCCAAAATTGCTTTCTACTTATAACTTTGACAACAAATCTCTAACAAATTGAGAATATTTGGTAAAACAATAGCAACAAACTGCTGCATCACATGATGAACTTTCAGCTGCCAAGTCTCACCCAAGAGAGAATTTTCATCGCTGAACTGAATAATCCTCAGAAAAATAAGCATTTATAATAGAATTACTGACAGACTTTCAACTGCAGTATTGGGAATAGTGATATTTAACAAACTGGTGGTTATGTTTTTATTTTATTATTTTTTAGAGTTTGCATATGTAATCATTTTAAATAAAACTCACAACAGACCTCAGCTACATAGAAGAATAGATTATGGAGGATAACCAAGATAAAATCAGAGCATAGATAACAGAAAATACATTTAAGTTGCGCTATATTTAGGAAATTCAGCACTAGAAAGTAATTGCTATAACACAGAATTGTCAGTGTAGGAAATTAAAAACATAAAATTTACTAAGTGCAATTAAATTTAGTTAAACTCGGGTCATCTTTATAATTTCAATGGTTTCAGGTGGTCAAAAAACAGTCCTTTTTTCACATTACAAAAGTATTGACAAAACTATATGCTTTTATTATTAGGTAGTGGTAGCATGCATTTGTTGCTAAATAAAAAATATTGCCTGGATGAAAACAAGTAAAACTTTTTACAAAGCAATTGAGCTATCAGAAGTTGGGAAAAAAACCCCCAACCAACAGCCTAGCATCAGAATAAGTTGAATGAAATAAGAATATAGACATATACTCAAAATAGGAACATTTTCTTCTGTCTAAATATAGATTGTACTTTGCTTTTCATACACAGGAGAATTAAATGGATAGTCAAAAGTAGTGCTTGAGATAATACCTACAGTAAGAATGACTATGTCTTTTAGGATTTTCCCCCCTTTGAATTTAACAATGCAAATTTAACAATGGATTCTGCCCAATGATTGCAAATTTCAGCAGTGACATTCTTGATGGAATAGCCTGATTAGAAAATAATTGTACTTCTTTTCAGCTACTGTTACCTCACCCACACTTTTCATTTCCTATAAGGTACAGTGGCAAAACCGCATCTTTCAACTCTCCCTCTTTTATCTGATGTAGTGGATGACAGGTAATCTAGCTGAAAGTTCCTACAATTGCACCACCAGAAAAACACTGGCTGATGAAATCTGAGCAGTTATCACACTAACCATCACCTGTCAAGCCTCCTGCTTCAATTTAAGGGTGCATCAATTTTCTGAAGAGGAAATCAAGGGCAAAGAATAAAAGCGCTACAGATAAACACTGACAAAGGCCCTTTCTGTTTTTTTTTTTTATTTATGATGGGATGTACTATCATAGGTTGCTCTGTGAGGTTTTATCAACTGTCCTGATACATCCCAGATAGCTTGGAATTCTTTGGCCATTGATGAAGTGCTATACTTGCACTTACTGAAAGGGCAGAAGATTTCTAACTGAAAATTACTTTCACTAAATACCACAAAGATATTGAAGTCAGAAAGAGCAAGGAGATGGAACAAATGACAGCTGTATATAACAATGAACTTCTCTGTTCTCTGAGGGGGTAGAGAAGGCTGATTAGAGTTAGAACATGGAGCAATGTTTTCTTAAAGCCAGGGAGCATATTGTGTAAAGTGTCAAGGCACAAAGAGTTTATATATTCTTTGTAGTGAAATGTGAACACATTTAATGCTGACTGTATTTGCCATGGACTCACCCAGTACTCCAGAGTAAAGTACAATGGGACCTTCTTACAGGTGGGGGAAAATTACAAATTTCTCAGGAATAGGAAAAGATGCCTCAAAATCAAAGTGAGACAAGTTCAGGTTGTGAGCAAGTACATCCAACATCACTGACTTCCACAGAGTGGTAACAACCAGTCAGCAGTCAGCCTGACTTGTAGGTATGAATGATGTTGGTATTTTCAAATGTTCCTCCTCTTGTTTGCAAAATCAGCAGAGGGAGAGACTCTGAGTTCCAATGTGACTCTTTGGTAGCTATCCTGAAGGGAATGAAACAAGCAACATAAAGAGAAGTAGCAGCAAAAAAACCATTCTGACACAGATTTACATCTGGCTGTGAATACATTACGAGACTGATTTTGCCCCACTGTCTCTGATTCCTTACCAATTATCAGAAAGGGATCAATACATCCCAATAAAGCCCATGGGTGACTTCCTGATGACTGCCACAGGTTCAACTGAACATGAAATATTCATATACCTCTGTTCCAGTCAAGCATTAGCCATAGTAGACTGTTGTGGGTGCAGGAAAAGCAGACGACCTATGAGTTCATGAAGGACTCTAATTCAGAGTGACCATTGTGTTTTTCCCTTCTTTTGTTACTTCTTTATTCATTTGTTGATATATCAGCCCACAGTGAAGACAAGAGATGTGGCTAAATGCTACATGCAGTCAGTCATGCAAAAGCTAGCTGCTTTTCTCAATAGACAACATGCCAAGTCTGGGATTCAACAAGATATAATGGAGATAGATCAGTTCAGCAAAGTTCACAGTTCTCACTGGATAATATTCTTACATTCATGTCAGGCCCCAAGACAAGGCCCTTGATGCTGACAACCTTGTCAGGTGGCAAATTGCAAATTCTGCCAGTGTTGCTCCTGTCAGGAGTATTTTCAGCAGAGCAATCTTCAATGGGAAAAGTGACAGTGTAGTCTGTAAAGCCTGCAAATACCCACTAACTACAGAGCAACACATTAGGAAAAACTTGTGCTTTATTAGTCTGAATTCATCAAGCAATTTGCACAAATCTTTCTCAACAACTGCATCAATTGCAGACTGTTTTAGATGACAACTCAGTAAAATAATCACAAAGAATTAATGTTGCTGCTTGCCTTGATGACAACATTGCTAAACAGAGTAACAGTAATTCCACCAAAAGGATTTCTCTCTTGGGTTTCTCTAGCAATTCTTTGAACCTCAGCTCTCAAAGTTAAATAATTTCTCAATAAAACAAGCTTTTCTAGCAGAAAGTAATTTTTACTTCTCATATTTGTGGAGAAAAATTGAAAACATTATTAGACTGCAAACTATGAACTTCGAAATGGGAAAGCAAGTTCAATGTACCTAAGCTCTTTCATATTTTTTAACTTTATCAATATTTTGAAGGTTTGACTTATGAGTTTGAGTATCTGAATCTGACAATCAGCAAAACTATGAATAAGAACAACTAGTGTCTGATAAGGGTTCCAGGTGAATATTTAATTCAGTTGAAATGTATGACATCATCTGAGTTCATCAGATCTTTCTCTAAATTATGGAGATAATTTTAATAATCCCAGAGGGAAAAGAATTTACAAAAAGATGACTATGATATCAGGTTCTTCTTCAGCAAATCATATTCTTTTCCTATTCAACCAGCTTAATTTAACAATTATCTATTTTACTTTTGCTGATATGCAGGAGAGTGATTTCAATAGTTCATCTTAAATGATACTGAAAATTAATTACTTACATTCAAATAACTCCATGTTTTGAAAAGTTATACTCTTTATCCGCTTACATAACACATTTACCACCTCCTTTCTAAAGAATGCAATTAATTTTATTTTTTTAAGTAAACAAAATGAATTTTTGTTTACTGACTAAACAAAATAGTAGATTCTAATCCAGCCTTAAGAGCACCCAGCTAGTTCAGGTGGCTTTATGCTACACTAAGACTGCCCCACAGATACCTTGTAAGAAAACCAAACCAAATCAAACAAAAAAAGAAAAAAAAAACCCCAAACCAAAACCAAACCAAACCAAAACCAAACCAAACCAAAACAAACCTAGCAAACTTTCCAGTGCTATGGCTGAAGGTCCACAGCCAGAGGCTTCCATCCTGGGGAAGGACAGAGGTGATAAGATGTGGGAGCAGACTGAGAGAATGTCCCTGGCACTGGGCATGTGGAAAGGGTTGGAAGAGAGGAGTTAATACATGTGAATATAATAACTACTGCTAGATTATAGTCACACTACCCATGTGACTAATAAATAGTTTAAATAAATAGGTTAAAAGTATGGGACATTGCTCAAATCTTCCTAGTAAAAAGCAGATTTTTATATGCTAGGGCATATTGTTACAGTTTTAGGATTATTTTAGACATCTGAAAATTTATTGAAATGCTTTCAAGCCTCCCATATTTCAAGAACTCATATTTGACCAGCAGCAAGGATCCACATTTGGAAAATCATTAGAGCACATATTTAAATTCATCATAAATCCAAAATTGTTAGCAAATATTTGCTGAACAGAAGTGGTTTTCTGAGAACTCATGTCATCCTAAATTCAATTTACAGTTCTTATGTTTAAACAGTGCTACTATCCTCCTGAGAAAATGAAGATTTTAGACTTTGGTGACCAGTCTCAACCCTAGAGTCTATAGACATAATCTGTGAATTTCCATAGCAAAATTATTAAATGCTTTGAATGTGGTTTGTTTTGTTTTGCTGCATTGTAAGACAGCAATCATTTACTGAAATCCACTGAAATCTGAACTAGGTTTGGATCCTAAAGTCATAGAAACCCTGGAGTTGTTGTTTTGAATCTATCTGTTTAGTATGGTGTTTGTCCCTGTAGGACTTCAAGAATGTGCAGACAAGATTCATACTATAAAAGCAATATTTTTAGAAAAACATCAATGAATGTGATGTCTCAGACATAATGAAACATAGCAAACCCCAAATATAACAAAAATGAATAAATAATGGTTCTTGATTTTATTGAACATTTTTAATATTTACAGTACAATATTTTACAGTATTTAATCAGAGGTTTCAGTAAGAAACTTGCCCAAGAAAATACTATTGGTAAAACTGGTTTATTATTAACCACTGTGCATTATTAAGTAATTTTAAGGAGAAAAAAAGAGAAGTTTCTTTTAAAAACCCAGTGGCTTAACCTAGATGACAACATCCAAACTTCTTTTGGTTTCCTATTTGGCATCTATGAACACATTCAGTGTGTATTAAAAGTGTCTGCTGTAGCTTCTGCTAGCTGTAGGGGTTATGGCTAAAGAATTAGTGGGGGAAGAGGAAGGGGAAGGGGAAAACTTGCCCAAACTCTAAACAAACTCCTTCTTTCACAATATGCAGGGTTGCTTCTACACCTGCTGTACCATGTAGAACAATCTAAATCTGATGTAGTTATAGTGCAGTGGACAGGGTACATATTCCCCTAATCCTGCAAAAGTGTTTTAGTGGAAAATGTGAAATATCAGGGAGCAAACTCGGTGAGGTCCATGTGCCACGTATGGCCCAAGAACACAGTAGTCATATCCAAGATCTGCCAAGTGCATTTGCAAAGGACAGAAGGAAGAGTTTCCAGACTGGGGAATGAAAATTTACCCTCTTAAACCCCTGGCCAAGTTTGCTGAGGTGCTGGACCTTTTGTAGCAGGGTCCGTACTCTTATCTGCAAATTTAGACACCCACATGCAGGAGTGTCTTGCAGCATGGTGTACAACGTGCTTGGGAGTAGATTCAGTGGGTCAGTTTATTTTAAACAAGTATCATCGCTTTTTTTTTTTTTTTTAAGAGTCCTGTGCTATTTCTGGTCTGTTGAAGCAGGTCAAGGAAAATCACCCACAAAGGAAAAGGAACATGGTAAAATGTTCCTGCAGTGTGTTGCCTTAATACATTTAAATGATTTAATGACAAATAGGGGATTACAGGGAAACACAATGCACGCTGGAGGTAGCAAAGGACACCCGCTGTCTGTACTGTGAAATTCAAAATGGATTCCAGGAAGGGAGCACAATGCCGGGCTGCTATAACTATTGCTCCTACTTCCTATACTATTATTACTGCTCACCAGTCTTGAAGCCTGAATGACAGTGGTCTGAGCCCTTTCAAACCACAGCTAGAGGGTCAATTTTTGTAATGAGAAAATGGAAGTGGTGGTGCAGTGGATCGCTGAACCTTACAGTTTCTTCTATGATAAAGTAGCAGTGCTCAATCAAATTGTGGTGTAGGAACACAGTGACAACACCACCATGAAACACACAACGGATGAACTAACAAAAGCACTTAAATCTGTGTAAACCCAGTGTGATATCAAAGCTAAGTTTGCTACTACTTTCACGCTGCAGAACCGCTGTAACACTTCACCAGCACAGCAGAAATCAGTAGACCACAGGAAAACCACATTGCTTACAAAGCCACTCTTCTGTCTTGGGTGCTCAGATCTCAGTCACACGGTAAACAAAATCTCTGGTTGGAAAGACTTAATGAATGAGCTATTCCAGAGAATTAAAATGCTTCATGTATACAAAACCCTGCTTTGATTAATACTTTAGCTCCGCTTGCTTCAAGACTTTAGAACTTACTGCAGGTGAGCAAGCCAGCATGAATAACCTCGAGGTTTTAAAATACTGTCAATAGACCTGCAATTACAGTACTCCAAGGCCACAGTGTCTTTGTGCTTGGGCATAAAGCTCCGCAAAGGAACAAAAATTAACAGCTGTAAGCTACAACTATTTTACCCTTGAAGTCTTGCACAGTAGTTTAAAATGAGTTCGAAGTACCTCTGTATCCTATTCACCGCATCTCCCCATTTTCATGTACAGTAATTTTAAGGGTAATGCCTAGCAACAGTATTCACATATTCATCAGCTTCACATTTTTTACTTTAATTTGTGTCCCTTTAACAGCCTAAGTGACTCTAATGAAAGGGAGAAAACCTTAGCACAATAAATCTGTGAAAGAAATTACAGACACAAACAAGAAATCTGAGGAATAAAGCAACTTGAATGTCAGTAAAATAGTAAGAAATTGTCTGGTAGTCTGAAGTACCAGCTGATCAACAGAAAATATGCATTATTTGCCCAAACACACCAGATAAGGAGAATTACTTTTAAAAAGCTTGATGATTTTCTTAAATTGCACCTTTTCTAGTGAGAATGATGGAGAAACATCAAGTAGTACATGCAGGACACTTTCATAGACACACAAAGAAATAAAAATGCTGGATCAACTGGAGAAGTTAGATAACCATTAACCAAATCTGATAGCTGTATCTTTTTTTAAATTTTGAAAAGAATGAACTAATTTTTTAAGGCTGAAAAGCTGAAAATCAGATTTACCCAGAAAGATTTTCTAACACACCGACAAGCAGCAAATGTGATGGGTAAACTTTTCTTGCACAGTTTCTGTCAGCCAGTCTATACTTTAAGGAATGGTTTTGACTCTTTATGTAATTTACTTACACTCAAGAGCATGCTGTACTGTGCCAGGCAGTAAGGCTGAAAGAAGTACAAGCCCTATGCTCTGATGCATATTTTCCTGTACTGTGGAGCCACCTTGGCAGTCTCAGCTATCATAGGAAGTCCCACCTGCCCCTGCAGCTCAGCTTTGAACAATTCAGAAAGAGCAAATACAAGTATAGCTTCTAAAATGTGAAAGGGGCAATATTTCCTTAGTTTACAACCTACTATAAAACGATCTATTTCTCTATCTATAAACAATTTTTACCCAATTATTTCTAAAATGTGTCAGTAAGCAATGCAAAATATAATGCAAAACAAACATTAATTTACAGTTGTAATGTGTTCTGTATTCTATTGAAATCAAAACATTACAAGGAATTTTTATATTAAACAACTTAAACTTACCAATCACTTTTGGAGATCTCAGTTAATATCACAACAATTATTTTTAGAACACAGTTAGAGTCCTAGTTTCTGGCACAAGACAGGTGAAGATTTCAGTGGGAGATCTTCATGCTCTTGATCAGAACCTCCAGCTCCTAGGCAAGTTCATTTACTGGCTTTATTTTCTCTATTTTTGTAAGTCAACTTCACCCCCCCCACACACATAATGTACTTTGTTTAGGACAGAAGTGATTTTGTTTATTTACTCTTCCAACAGTACATGGAATCTTCAGGAAGCGTGTTTTTTTGGGGTTTTTTTTGGTGGGTTTTTTTGGGTTTTTTTTTTGGTTTTTTTGGGGGTTTTTTTGTTTGTTTTTTTGGGGGTTTTTTTTGTTTGTTTGTTTGTTTGTTTGTGGGGTTTTTTTGTGTGTTTTTTTTTTTTTAGTCGTACTGATTGGCTGAACAGCTGAGTCATGACACCATGTCCATTCCCTTGACTTCTGAGGTTGGCCATTGTTCCCTTGGCATTTCCACCCTCCAGTAGGCCAAGCTTTGATGCAGAATTAGGAGATCATTTAAATGCATATTAACAACTGAAAGCCTGTTTTCATGTGAAGTTCTATAAAAAACTTCAATAGTTACTATATACTATTTAAAGTGATATTAATACCGTGGGATAACTAGTTTCAACAGTAATTAATATGTGTTTTCTGCCGGAATGAAAATTACTGTTAAGAGGCACGCACTGGAACAACGTATAAAATTCAATATTTGCACTCTCTGAGTTGCTTTTAAAATGTGGGTAGTATTTTAGAAGTAATTTATCTTCCCAGTTGCATATGTAGAACAAGAATTTTTCATACAGACTTTTAGAGAAAGCTGACAAGCTGGACTTTCAGCCCCTACAGGCACTGCCAACCAGCCCCATGATGTGATTCTTCTCACACATCATACCCAGGTCTTGGTTATGTTCCTGCACCACTGGGCTGAGCACAACAGAGAAGTCTTCCCAGGACATATTTTGTTTTTAAAAGATATTAAATCAAATTTTTCTTCTGAATATTCTGCAATCCCACTGAAACCAATGACAACTGGAAGCAGTTAGCAATTCCAAGGACTATGCTCTACTTGCTAAATACTCCCTCACTGCTACAGAATACAGCATTATTTTTTAGTTACAAAGAAGCCAAAATTCACCCAAAAGCTTTCTTTCTCTCTTCAGTCTAAATCACTTTTCAGGATTAGAATTCTCCTTAATAACATTTATTTCATTTTTTAGAGCTAGAGAGTTAGAATATCTCCCTTTTTGAAAGTCTTACGATAGGCCTATTAGCCTGCAATTACTGCTATTCATATATTCAACTATTTATCATGCAAACAGCCTGCTTTTGCAGTAGGTGTCCATTTGATTTCTCTACTTATATTCATCTATATTTTTTGTGTCCTTAGTTAATCAGCAGGGATATCACTTAGAATTTGCCCCTTTGGGGCAAGAACTGCTTTATGCCTGAAGTTAAGCTTATGGTGAACCCTGCTAGGTCTTAGAAGGACTATGCACGCAGTGATGTTGAATTTAATCAGATTCCTGTGGGCAGATCCTGCACAATGTCTACATCATTTTGAATCAGACTTTGCAACAGTCAAACAATTACTAATGAATAAAAATACTTGAGAATTTTTTTTAGCACTGACTCAATATTCAGGTAGACCACAGGGCCTGATTTAATCTAATAGAAATTAGATTTAATGGATGACTGGTTGTAGGTCACAGGGAGCTCAGTATCAGACTCACCAGGCAAGACATACTCTGTGCCTCAAAGGGATAAATGTCTTAGCTACAATCTGCTTACTAGGTGTACTGTGATAAAATCTGTGACCCAAAACACAGCCTTTATGCACGGGCCATGTTTAAGTGCTACAGGATTGTCACACCGCTGAGGTAGTTCCATGAATAATAGTGCCAGAGAAGCAGAGTGTTTCATTCATACTTTGAACTGCGAGGCAACATGCAGCTCTTGCAAATGCTGGTGTTCTTGCCCTTTTTGCAATCGGTTGAGCACAAAGTTGCTGAAAGTCCTCAGGACTTGGGCTGTGGTTTGTCACAGCACAGAGAAGATGTCCCACTGAGTCTCTGTATCTAAAGTCAGAACTAGGGACTGCAGTAGATTCTGTACCTCACCTTTCAGCCCACAAAGCACTCTTGCTAGGAAAAACATTTTTCCTTTAACTGCTGCAACTGTTCTAAGGCGATGAAGAGAAAAATCAGCTCTCTGTTTTTCTGGTGGGAACAAGCAGAGATTTAAAACAGGGCTCTAGCACACTGAAGATTTGTATCTAACTATTATTGTTTACCAGTTAGAGGCCACCACTGGGAAAGGCCTGTTAAAACCATCCTGCAGCCATGAAACCAGTGTATACACAAAAAAAAACCCACAACAAATTTCCCCCTCCTATCTAGGGTGCTGGGGTGTGGGGGTTTGAGTTCTTTTTAATTTTTTTTTAAGAATTACTGTGATTACATTTAATTATATCAAACACTATCCTTTAAATCATCTTTAGTGCTTATCTTCAGGTCCAAGGAGTATGTATATTTCATTAGCTTAATATTAATCTAATTTTAAATTTAAAAAACACAGTAAGCAAGTTTGCTAACAAATTATTCTTATCAGAGACAGAGTCACCAAATAATACTTTTGTCTAAAAGACAGTTCTTGTTATTTCTTGTGCTCACACATGTTGTTGCCAAAATGAACTGTCCCTTACTGGCTGGTAGGCTCAGAAATGCTATCCAGTCTCATGGACAGTCCCACTCAAAATGAGAATTCAGGCCCATCACTGATTTATCAAGCAGTCATATAGAATTAAAAGTTGAAATTTCACATGACAGAGGTGTGAAATACCTCAATACTTTCATCCTACTGATTTTTAATTATAGGAGTCTTCAAGTTCATAGCATGTCTTCATAGTCATGTCAGTAGTTATGGTATATGTCACTTGGCAGGGACTGGATAGGAAACAAGTGGTTGGAAACAAGCTGAAAAAAGAAATAGTAAGAGCTTCTTCTGCAGGGTGCATGCCTTGATTCTTTGATACATTTCTGTGAAAGTAAGGACAAAGTGAGGAGCTCAGCAGACTGGAGAACAGCAAGGTCACAGACCTTGACATGATACACAGTCATGCAAAATATATATGGCAGCAGATACTTGGATAGAATGACAGGGTTGCCAGAGAGGTATTAAAAAAGCTATGAACGTCTATTTTTTTTTTTTTTTTGTACCCCAGAAGATGATTAGCTGAGGGCTGAACAGATAGAACTGGTGGCTGGTACCTGTTGCCATTTAACAATACTGCTGGTCTTCTTAAGATGAGGCACATTTCAGCTGCTTCATCATAAGTATTTTGCTGTCTGATGGACAAACTCTTCCTCATCACCCTTGCAGCTTCATTTCCTGAGTCTGTTTCCCTTCTCAGAGCCCTGTTTCCCCACATGGCAACACCATTCCTGTTTCTTGGCCTTATCTTGGCTTTCTATTTCAAACCTCCACCATTAAAATTCGTAGCACCTGCATGTTCCGTTAGTCCCATCAACACCCTTCTCACTGTTCCAGAGAAGAAAATAAAATGCAGAGTGACTGTCCCATAAATCACAATTCTGTATGGTGCATTTTCCATGTTAATTGCAGGGAGCAACAGTAAACTGGCCTTAGAGGATATTCCTCTTTTGCAGCTCATGCACTTCTGTGACTGATGTGAACCTCGTACATAAGCTTCTCCTACTTAAAACAGTTTACTTCACAAAACAGCTTGGCATTTCTACTCATTCCAAAAGCATCATTCCCACCCATCATCTTCAGCAAGGCCAACAATTGCTCACAGGTCAAGCAGCCTCCAGATATTACAACACTATCATTGTTGGTTGCATTAATAATCAGTCTATCCTTGTGTAGGAGAGATGAATTCCCTTTTACAGTGACTTTGATACGAGTTGTTTGATTGAAGCAAGACATAGGTATGTTTTCAGAGACAAGAGAACAAATATGTGACAGACGTCCGTCATGTTACTTAATGCACTGCTGGAAAGAAACACACTTGAATGCTACAGGATAATAGTTTCACAAAGACATCCAGAAGAATATTAAGCAGAGCATGCATAATGGACACATTTGCAGACAACCATTCAGACAGATGCAATTAGTAATCAGGGTTGCAAAGTAAACTTTCAGGACAACATCACTTATCATTTGAAGGGTAAAGACCTACATTTTGTTGTTGCTTATCTTCTTTATTTACTGCTTGCTTGCAGAGCCATTTGGTTTGAGGGAAAGCTTGTGAGAATGCTGACAAAGTTGGGACAACCCAACAAGCCAAATCTTCTGTCACCAGAGCCTCATGCTTTATTCATTTCTCCACCATGCTAGTTATAATCCACCAAAACCAGATTTAGCTCAATTTAAATCAACTTTGTTTTGCCCAAGAAGCCTTTTCTGTCTTTCTTTCTCTGTCACTCTACTCAAACCTGAGCAAGCAAAATGTTGAATAGTGAAGCAAATATTAGTTGGTGGTTTCTGAGCTGGTAGAACAAATAGCACAGTAATACCTGTCTTTACATAAAATATAAAATATGTCACTGGCAACAACAGAGAGGGAGAAGACATAGCTACTGATTGCCAGAGGGTACCAATTTTTGGAAAAGGCAAACATAAACCAGGCAACATCTCACTCCGCCTTCTGTGAATGGGAGCATTTGCTGGTTGCCAACCTCTAGCTCTATTTTAACTGTTTGAGGCTTTGAATAGATATTTGATTCTCTTTGGACAGACACCTAATTAAACTACTGCTGAAATGTATTTGGTCAATTAAGGAGAGATTTAAGACAGATACTAGGAACTGTTTATCTGATATTTTTATTCCCTAGTGATTGTACAGGTCTATTATGGCTTTTAAGATAAAGTGGTAGAAAGAAATGCAATATCAGTTTATCAGCAGAGATATCAGCAGTGCTCAGATAAAGTCCTTGTCTTCAATAGTCTATACACAGACACTTTCTTTCATAATGACTTTTACAAAGTGAATTCATGCAAAAGCTTTATTCTCAGGCTGTGTCAGTAGCACAAAACCCACACAGGATATCTGCTTCTTTTACTCTGGATGTGTATGAGGGAAGAGAAAAAAAGATTACTAAATTTGCTCTCTATTTTCCAGAAAAACTTTTGTACCTGATTTTCTGAAAGGCTTCAAGTTGTCAAATATAAAATGAAAGAAGTGCTCATTCTACCTTCATTAGAAATTCTTAATAATGACAAAATCATTAAGGCAGAGTATAGTTAGCTGTTCAAGTGCTTAGCAAAATAGAACTCAAAAATGCACGTCCATGTGGAATTCTTGTTACAGACACAAGCACTGTTTGTTGTTGGTAAGCTTCCCATAACAAGATTCTAAAAAAACAAATACTTAAAACTTATCAGTTTCTGGAACAGACAGCATAGTGTGCCTGAATTATGGTGTAGGCTTAAAGACTTGCAGGAACTGCTAGAGACCTGCTGGACCATGGGCTTCAGTCATCATTCATAAATCATCCTAAAGCATTATTTTCCACAATCTTGGAGGCATTTAAGTACAGTTACATTACAGTAAACGCCTCTTTTCTCATCATGCAGAGTGTGAATGTAACTTGCAGGGTGAACCTTCTCCAGGGACTGTGCAATGAATAAAGCTATTGTCAATCACAGTTTTGTCTCACATGTTGAAGGAGCTGGAGAGTAAAAAGAATGTAGGAAACACAAGGGCAGAGTCATGGTTAACAAAGTTACTGCTGAAGAACAGTATTCTTTCTGTAACATTGTTCAAGTTTCAGAAATCAAACTCCCATTTTGGACAATGTCTCGAGACTCTGAGAATTAGTTCCATTTATTAGCCTTTGTCATGCCAGTTCTACGGCTGTAAAGTTGCATGTCTTTGGGATTTCCTGCTCTCCACAGGCTGTATTTCACCAAGCACTACATTTCTATAGACCTAGTGGAATTTTATTGCCCAGCAGTCATAAAATGCTTTATTGCATGTGCAGTTTCACACACACAGACTC
This sequence comes from Prinia subflava, assembly GCF_021018805.1. Classification (NCBI taxonomy): domain Eukaryota; kingdom Metazoa; phylum Chordata; class Aves; order Passeriformes; family Cisticolidae; genus Prinia; species Prinia subflava. The sequence continues at coordinate 122,864,353 of NC_086247.1, forward strand.
CAAAGAAGTTATGAATAACAAACATTTTTAAAATTAAATTCTCTGAAAATCCAGATAAAATTGATAATCCCTGCTACTCTCAATAAGTTAAATTCTGCAAGATTTCACAGATGTTATTTCCATTCTTTTCCACCTTTACATGCTGTTCTGTCTTTCCCTAAAGATAACAAAATAGAGTAATATGATAGAAAGAAAATTTGGTGTTTTTCTTGAATCTGCTGGATATACTGCCCATAATGGAAGGCCTTAGTTCATCATATATGATGTCTTCCCTCTCCCCACAATAAAATTCCCCAGCACAAGTTCACTGAAATTACTGGAACAAACCCTGTTGTTTTTAAATAGGCTTTGAGTCGGGGATCTCAGTGGTTGTTTATTGGCTGGGTTTATTCTGTTTTTCTTTGTTGTATTCATACATAATTCCTTAGAATAATATGAGCAATTTTTACCTTTCATTGCTCTCTACATTTCCTCAAATTCTAATGCAGTGCATTTGCTATAAATGCAGATATCTTTTTTTAGCTCCATTTAATGTTCTGCCTCTGCATTTGAGCCGACCACTTTGTCAAGTCAGTGAATTTGGTACAACGAGGAGACAATTTGTTGCCTCCTTCTGGGGTCCCCAAAGACATCAATTAACTCAAAGCACGAGTTCTGACAGCACAAACAGGAAGAGTTAACCCCCCACAGTTATTCTTTATATTAGTCAATCCACCCTCCTCATTCCCTCCGTCCCTCTTCATTTTCCCTTCTAATGAACAGGGACAGATACCTCTTTCTAGTGAGATACTTCCACTACAATGACAATTCCCTGGCTCTCCCCAGGTGATTTACTTTTCAAGCAGTGCCCACTTATTGATCTCTTCTGTGACAAATTTCAACACATGCACAGTCCTGGCAAACATTTCTGGAGATGAATCCTTCCTGCTGTTCAAATAGGAGGATTATTTTTATGTAATGTATTTCAAAAAATGGTGCCTGGTATAGAATTACTTTCAATAAACTGTGCAAGAATTAATCTCCTAACAAGTTAACAAGAATTACTGCTGAAATTCTTACTCTTATTATTGTTTAAATATATCTGTATAGAGTTTAATTTACATTGACATTCTTCTGAACTTTGACTTGGGAAAGTTTTTTTAATTTTTTTTTAAACCACAAAAACTTGTTTCTTTCTGATAGAGTATCTAGAACTAGAACTAGAGCTATATCAGTTTAAAAACCAGTGGCAAATATGAAGATGTTTTGTAGTTAAAATGGCAGGTAAAAATTATATTACAAGGAAGCCACCCACAACAAAATATTTTCTGAGAAATAAACATGCAGTCCCTTCATTTACACACACTAAAAGTTCTTGCCAGTTCACTCTGACCAAGTTGCTGACAGGAATGGCCCATGAAGCACATAATTATGTCAGTGTTATGTATGATAAATATTAGGGCAAAGTACTGAAAACAGAGTTGAAAATAAATCATAATTTAGCCGCAGAAAAACACCACCAGTCACACTTTGTATCTTTTTCTTTACCAAACAGTGGCTAGTGACTTTATAAGATCTGGTATAATGTCTTTCCCTACAGTGGCACTAAATGCTTCTAATTCCTGGTTTGCTGCAAACACATAACCTGAAGTATAGCCTTTTCCAAAAATACCTGACACACAACTTTGGGTTTTACTATCAAGAAAAAATTTTCTACAAATTGTTCCTGAAATTTTCCTAATGGTATCAGCTCCTGCTTCTCCCTGGAGAACCCAGATCCTTGATAGCCCGACCTCACTTCATGGCACCTAGCTGCCAGAATAAGCATCACTTGAATCAAATTTCACCTGGAACAATTTATACAAACTGGACACAATATTCTTTTCATCACTGCTTTCTGCATTGCTATGTCTTGTGTTGCCACTGACCAGTCAGAAACCATGATCTTTCTAAAAGCAGAATTGTGCTTAGATGGTGGTGCCTTCTACAGCACCAGCACTCCATGTTCTTTAATTATTTCTTTTCAAATGCTCCTTCTCATCTAATTCTCTAACAGAATTTCCCTTTAATGCTTCCTTCTTTCTTCTAGCCACAGGCTGACATTCTCCATCCTGCTTAGCCTTACTCAGCTCCATAACATGCTGCATCTTTTCTACAAGCCCCACTGTACTTTATTACTCAGTTCTCCTCTCCCTCCCTTTACCTAAACACCTAAAGAAGTCATTTCAGGTAATTTAGAAAGTCTTAATCCTCAGCTTCCTTAGTCTTTCTCTTATGAATAGTCCAACTGAATGAGTAGATCTTTTCATACAGCAAAGCTAAGAGAATTTTTCCCCCAAAATGTATTTTCTCTGAAATGTTAGCCTAAACTTTTCTCCGGGGATGGATTCTAAATCTCTAATTCATCCTTATAATTAACCAAGCAAACAAACTATCCCAACACCCCAAACTCCCTCACAAATACTGTAAAAACTTTTTTCTCTATTTAGCAACAGGTTTCTATCTTGTCAATTAAAAAACCCAAGTTTTTCCTTGAGAAGACAAGTTATAAATAGCTGAAATTAAAAAACTAATTACTTATGTCAGAGTTGTTTGGATTTTTGTTTCTTTCATTGTTTTAATATTGGCTTCATTTTATTTAGATTGAGGTTTATCCTGATTTAAATTGTTGAGAAATTTTACACATCTTGAGAAATTACCCCTGATCTGCAGATCTCATCTAAAAACAAATTTAGCAATCTGGCAACTAGAGCAATATAAAACATGAGAGGTTTTTACCCTTCTCCCTCCCCATTTGTATTGTAATCATGTGTGTCTTTAAATCATTACCAATATTTTCTGTGTGCAATTCTGTTAATGTTCCTAGGTTAGTATTGGTAAAATATTTGTCTGGAAGGTATATACACAGCTTAACACATATCGGGCAAGTTTTTGGCATCATCTACTTCCATTTAAAGCAAAAAATAGTGCAGTGTTTTGGTTCAAAACTTGCTTTTAAATTTGATTATTGGCAGCTAATTTTTCAAATGTTCTTACACCCTGAAGTCTTCAAATAAGAATTCTTTCAGTTCATAAATTTAAAACGTCTAACAGTTTAAGGGAAACTTGCACAGATCTCCCAGTCTGTGTAATAGAGTCAGGCTGTTTCAATTTCCTTGCAGGGCCGTTTAAGGAGAAAGGCAAACAGCAGGCCTTCAAAAGACCAAAGGTTTCTGCTCACTGTGTGTCACAATGGGAGCAGAAAGTAAAAGTGGAGCTGCACTTTCTCCCAAACTTATTTTACAGCCTGAGCCTCTGCACAAAACACGTGTCTTTTTGCAACATCCCATGTCTTTACAACCTGCAAAGGGCAGCAGGCCACAGCTCCCTCTGAATTTCACATTTACCACTGAACTGAGTGGCAAAGTCTCTAAGACGCTGCCAGCACTCACTGAAACCTGCTGCTGCCCCTGTCCAGAAACAACACCAACCCACCCAGGGCATTCACAAGCAAGGACAGAACACAATGACAAATGAGTAATTGTCACTGAAGAGATTAAAGAAAGCAGGTGTAAAGCACTCCAACATGGAATTGTGCTCTCAGGGTTGCTGTTCCCTGAGATTCTCCTCGGGGTTGCTGTTCCCCGAGGTAATAAGGTTTTTCGTCTTCTCTTTGCCCTAAGTGTTTCACACCCGAGCCAGAGACGACAAGCTGAGGAACTGAGTGAGACTTGCCACAGAGAGCCCAGTGTGAACAAAGTAAGCACTTTGGACATTCTGTCTCCCTTGTCATTTAAACAAAATAATTGAAAATTTTGAGGTGAAAGATTTTCACGTATCAGAACACAACAAGTTATAAGAGTACTTCCAGGAGCTGAAATATGTAACACCAATGAGAATGTGGATAAAGAAGGGCAGTAACAGAGCAGTTTGCCCTACTGCCTTGTGCTTGCAGGCATCCCCTCAGACCTGCAGTTCAGTTTCTGTCTATGAGAAAAGTGCAGGGAGGGAGCAGAAGCAGTGCTGTGGGAGAGAGGCAACAATATAGGAATGGAGAAAGAGTGGGAGGGTGATGGCAAAAGCCCAAGGAATGGTGGGAGTGGGAATGGAAATGGAAATGAGGGAGAGAAGAAAGCAATAGCCAGGAGATGCACATAAAGCAGGTTGTGAATTACAGGGTTACGCATGGTAAGCCATCTGTCACTTCTCCTCAGGCAAGGATACTTGTTTGGGAGTGAGATGGATAACACTTGGCTGTGTTTCCATAGCAAGCATTCCCTTACTCCAAGAGTAACCAAATTTAACTGGGACAATTCTGCTGCTTTTGAAGATGCATGGGAGGGACATATGCTTTGATCAAAGCCATCTATGCTACCAAAATCACAAAGAAGATGTCAAAGCACATCACTAGACATCCAGACTGCCTGTCACAGTCCAGTCAGCACATTCGTTCTCCATCCAAGACACTCACAGACTCATCACATGATTGGACCTGTGTCTGAGAAAGCACAATCTTTTTTTGATTTGTCAGTTTACTTCCTTCTCCATCTAAGGGTATGGCTTTGATAAAATCTCAGTTCTTGTTATCAGATCTCCTACAGTTTAGATGTTTGCTGAACTTTACCCTCATTTTTTTTCTTCTGATGGAGACACCCTTCTTTTCTGGTATTTGTATCATGTGTTGGTTTTGGCTGGGGTAGAATTAATTGTCTCCACAATATGGGACTATGTTTTGAACAGTGTTGATAGTACAAAGATGTTTTTGTTATTGCTGAGCAGGGCTTACACAGAGCCAAGGCTCTGCTTTTTCGTACTGTCATGCAGGAAAGGAAGATGGAGGTGCATGGGAGGTTGGGAGTTGCAGCTGAGACAGGTGATCCAAATATTCCAAAGGAATATTCCAGGCCATGTGGCATCATGCTCTGTACATAAAGTGGGGGGACAAAGGAGGAAGAGGAGGAGCTGATCTGGGTTCAGAAAGCGGGGATCTGGCATCAGTCAGCAGGTGGTGAGCAGTTGTATTGTGCATTGCTTGGGTTTCCTTTTATATTATCATTATTATTATTATAATTTACCATTATTACTGTATTTTACTTTATTTTCAATTATTAATCCCTTCTTATCTCAACATATAAATTTTACTTTGATTCTTCTCCCCATTCCACCAGGTTTGGTGGGGAAGAGTGGGGGGTTTGAGCAAGCACTGCAGGGTGCTTAATTTCTAGCTGGGCTTAAACACCAATTGCTATCACTTAGAAAAGCACTAGCCAAAGACAGAAATCCCACTGCTACTGATCCTCTCCAAACAGAATCATAAAGTGGATTCCTGCCCTGAAGAGCAAACACTGTTGATGTAAATGCATCCATGTTTTTAGGGAGAATTCAACTGGCCAAGCAGAGTTCTACATTGCTTTTTATTTTATTTTTCTTCCTTTTTTTTTTTTTTTTTTTTTTTTTTTTTTCTTTTGGTGTTTTGTTGGTTGGTTGGTTTTTTGGTGGGTTTTTTTTTTTGGTTGGTTGGTTGTTTTTGCGTGGGTGTATGTTTGCTTTTGTGTGGGGTTTTTGTTGTTGTTTTTGTTTGGGTTTTGGGGATTTACTTTAATGACAGTGTATTTTATGTTGTAAGGGACATAGAAAGCCATTGGGTTCAAACACTGCTTAAAGAAGGGCTAACTTCAAAGCTAGATTGGGATTCCTAGGGTCTTGTCCAGCTGAGTTTTTCATACCTCAAAGGATGGAGACTGCACAGCCTTTCTGGGCAGCCTTTCCAGTGGTAAATCAACCTCCCTGGGAAGAATCATTTTTCTTCAGAAGAATTTCCCTTGTTCCAACTTGGATCCACTTCCTCTTGTTCTGCTGTGCACCTGCAAGAAGAGTCTGACTTCATCTTGTCTATAATGGAGATGAAGACAGAAATTTGATCTCTTTTTAGCCATCTCTTTTCCAGGCTGCAGAAATGCAGGTCTCTCAGATCCTCCTCATATGTCATCTGCATAACGCAAATGTTTGCATTTTCCTATCTGTCAAATCTTAATGGAGTATTTTCACTGTTTGAAATTATGGGTCCTAGTGGATGCATCACAGTGGGTAACTCTGACAGAGATGCAGAGAGCAATCAAATTCTGGCAAGGCCCTAAGAAGCCCTCTCTCTGGTGAGGCAAGGGTTTCACTCTGAGAGCCTATCATACAGTTTAAGACAAAAAAGACACTCAGGTCTTTTTGTTTTCTGGCACGATTGTTTTTCCCAGACCTTGCTATCACTAGAATTTATCTTGCTTTCCCATAAAGGGCACTGATTTAAAATGTCTGCATTCCAAATCTGATTACCACCTCTGCTGTTGTTTTCACTACCATATTTGCAGGGGCTTATTCCTCAACACTATGATTTGATCTTACCCTCAAAATATGCAGTACTGCACCCAGGCAAGAACCTTGGAAAAAATCAATTACTACACATGCATGCACAAACTCAGTAGCTTTTCTTTTGATGATACACCACACTGCAGATTGCATATACAAGGGCAGATTGGGCTTTTAAGAACATAAAAGCACTTAGAGGACTTCACTGTTTAACAGACACAGACTAATCTCTTCCTCTCTGACAGTCAGGCTTCAGAGTTCACCGTGTGTGCATACAGATACAAGATAATGAACAGATACTTATTCTGTACAGAATTCAAAAGAGAGTGGAAAATTCTCCCATTTCTACTCTGTGGAATTTCAGATATCTTGGTGCAATAAGATAAATTGTTATCCTAAATAACTGTAGCTATTCTATCTAGTATTCCTTCCCACAAGTGAATTGTGTATCTTTCATTATAAGCCATTTAGTCTTACTTGTGAAAGACGTGTCTTTTCAGTCCTCCCTTTCTCCTTAAACATAACACAACATTGCAATGAAATGTTTGACCATTCACTGCACATACATGTCCATCTCTGCACAGAAAAAAAGCTGCTTCTTACAATTTGAAACATTTCCACAACAACTCATTTTGGTCTTCTAATCAAACAAGAAAGCGTGCTTTATCATTTAATTTATTCTCAGTGCTTGAAATAAGCCAGCCGCTTAAAGGGAAGTTTGTTGACTTCCACTTAAATTCTTATCTGCATTAGATGACTAGTAGTATTATAACAAATAAACAACTTAATAAACACAAAAAATGCTTATCTAAATGTAGTTAGTGAGAGTTTTTGAACCTATCATTTACTCTTAGTTTTCTGAAAAAGATAAAACTATGTTATCTCACTTAAGTCACCAGGGAAATTAACTTCTCCACTGTCAAATCTCTTTCAAAGTCCACTCCCATTGAATAGGTGCTTGTACCTCTTTTGGTTATCTCCTTTCTGCAGATACCTAGAACTCAATGACCTTTCTTATTAATTTTGCTTTTGGAATGCAAGAAAGTTAGAGCACTGCTTTATTCTGCTCTCTTTCACTTGTCCTTTACACAGAAAAAGAACTTTAAATCCTATAAATGTTTTAGATTTTCTCAGAATTTTTCTTTCACCCTGCCAACCAGTGCAGAATGAAATAGATCTCATTTGTGCCAATGTAGGCAGGATTAGGAATTCAGAGTCAGCAGCTCTAACTTCTCTGCTCAGACAAATGAGTCCCAGAAAGGTCCCAAAGAGGTTCAGAGTGATCCTGCTTATGCAAAACACTGTTGTTCATCAGATTTCCCCTCCTGTGAAACTTCCCAGACACATATTTTGGGTTCTCATACAGATTTTCAGCATCAGCCAAAGTCAATCTCACTTGCATTGCAATGTTCAGGCCTCTGTTTACAGGGCTTTAGGTTTTTTGAACAATTGGGTTTGGTTTAAAAACAAAACAAAACAAACAAACAAACAAAACCTCAAAACGACAACAACAACAAGCCAGCCTGATATTCACCTTCAGAGTCAGCTCATAAATCAGCAAGGACAAGATGGCAGCAATTCTCTCCCAAAATAATTGTAATTCAGACTACTTAGGAGTCACTGAGTTACTGTGTTTAGATAATAGTGCACTTCCCTCCATTATGGAATTTCTAACATGGAAAATTTTCATATCTTTGCTATTTTAAAAATAGAAAAATACAGCACTGGCTGTCTAATCAAAGATATTACTGAATCTGGATTTTATAAAAAAGATGGGTTTATAAATCCTAAAGGTAGTTGATTTTTTTCTAGGAAATAATTTCATGCAAATGAAACTATTAACAAAAAAACTCATGCTTTTTCACAAGCCAAGAGTCACAAGATGTTCTCAGCTACCATCAGAAGTGAAACAAATACAAACTAGGTAGTGTGCATCCAGTTAAAAAATTTGAACCTGATCTCTATCAGGATATAACTAAGCCTTATTCACCACTTATTACTTCTTATTAATTCACTTACTGAATTATGCAAGATAAAAAAATCAAGGAACTCAGAAAGTATATCTAGTTTATCACAACAATATTTCAAATATTATTTATACAGAATGTTCAGAGCTTGCCTGCAAACAGGTGCTTCTACAGTGAGGGCAAGCATCCCAGAAGATGATATTAACTTAAATGTCTTATCTGAAGCACACAGGTTTGTCTTTTTTTTATAAAGATTAGTTTAATGATCTTTCAGTTTAAAATTAAATTATAATTATTTATTTGGATTTCTAAGCATTAACCATAGATAAAACATTCTGATGATCAACCTTCAAACATTAGCACTCAAACACCTTCAAAATTGTTAGAAAGGGTTTTCTGATATTCCTGTCTTTCTGTGGATCATCTCTTGCCTTTGGATGAACCCAAAGGCAAGAGATGAGTTCATGGATTTCACCACTAAAATGGCTGCATTTGTGATGAGCTATAAATGTGCTGTGAGGAGAGGGAATATCAGGCTCTGTTTAAAAAAATCAGCAATTAAAACAGCAACAGTATGTAGAGAAGTGAATATTTATATTTGGCATCTTCCTCACACCAGATATTAAAAAACATTTTGTTCAACATCAGCAACAGCAATGTCTCATTTATTTGAAGCACAGCTCTCCAACTACAATCCTTTTTCTGTCTCTGGCACTTGCATACTGATGCCACAGGTATCTACAGGTTACTTGCACAGATTGTCACAGCAGATTTTTAATCTATAATAAAGAATGAGAAGTTTGTGTTGACTGAAAAGTAATGAAACTTTCTGTCAAGACAAATTTTACACATTAAATGTGCTCCGGGTTTAGATCAATGCAGATAGTGTCAAATAAAACAAAATACTACAAGGGAAGATTCACAAAAATTGATTGTGGCCAAAATACGCCCCAGCACTGTTAAGAGGTTTACTTCAGTAATGTCTGTGGTCATTGACTAGATCAATGAAACTCATTCTTTCAACAGCATCCAATTATCAGTTTACTGTGGAGTGAGCTTTCTAATAAATCAGTATATTTTACATAAAAGTAGACAAAGCTACAATGAAACTTAATAGCAAAGTATAAAAATATTTTGGTTCCAGGAAACAGAGGTTTCTATCACACCCAAGAAAAAGGCCAATACTTGCCTTATTTAAGGCTGGCCCATAGGTAGCAACATTTTGAGGCAGTAACTTTCTGTTGGCTCATTTATGGTTAGCAAGATAATAGAGTTTGATTAAGCACTTAGGTGATCAAAAGGCTTCAGTCATATTTACAGAATAAAGAAATGGCACGCATAGCAAATAGCAAACAACATAAATTCAGGCATGGTATCAGATAGTCAATTAAAAGCCACTTTCCACAACACAAGTTCTAAAAAGCTTTCTTACAAATACTACGTGTCTCAGTTATGTGTTTTTCCATTTTCTTGGGTAAATAGGCAGCTGCAGCCATTTGAGCTTTACGGCAGAGCTGAGTAGAGTGGCAAACTGCAGATCCTCTATAGCTACTCTTCTTTGTGCTCTCCAAGAGGCAATGGCATGAGCAATCCCCAAAGCTTCCTGCTGCCAGTAATTGAGACACAGATAAACTTGAGCACCACACAGTCTGCAATGTGTTTGTCACACCACTTCCGTAGAGCAGAGGTTTTCTAACTATCTCAGAATTGGGAAGTCAAAAGAGAGACAGATGAAGGACCAGATCCTAGAAAGATCTTGTGGAGATCAGTTCAGAAATCCCAGCTGGCTGCCACATAAGATCAAGGGAAACCAAACAGATATATCTATGGAAAGCATGCAGCACTGACAGCCAAAGAGTTGAGTCCTAGAAGATCCAAATTCACCCTGATTAGCTGAGGAATTGGAGGTCATCTAAAAGGAGATGTTATTTGAAAAAATATACCTGCAATTTTATGCAATTCAATGCTGAATGAACATCTCTGTGGTGATTATAGGCAGAGACAGGCCAGGAGTGAGACAGATGTACCTGTGTCCAAATCCATCTCCAGAAGCCCAAGGAGAGGTTTAAAGAGTACAAAAGGCCATCAATGATTCATCTGCTCCTTGTAGAACATACATGTGTACATCCAGCACTACTTAGTCCATATTTTTACACCATTAAACCATATTCTGCTGTAATAATCTCATTGTTGTCATGGGTGTTGCCATTTACCCTTTGTTGTGCTCCAGAGCATTCTACAAAATGTAGATTGCATGAGATAAACTACAGTGCCATTGCTGGTGTATTTGGCCCCTGCATTCACTGCAGGCCTGGTGCTGCTGCCAGGCTGGCTTCATTGCAGTGCTGGAATTACTAGGAGCAAATCAAAGCAAGGTGAGCCTGGCCACTGCTCTGCAAGGAGCAGAGCACTCTGAAAACAATCTCTGGTGCTGCACTGTACTGTTCTACCTGTCTGAGTTCTGTTTGCAGCACCAGGGATGTCTGTGGGGGCATCTCCTGCATCACAGCAGCTGTTGCATGAACTTGGATAAACGAGCTGGAAAAGGGCAAACCCTAAAAGCCAGTTGTTATTTTGTCTATCAAATGGAGTGAATGCTAATTATTTAAAAACCTAAGTGATCAATTAATATTGATTCTGCTTTGCTTCCCATTGATTACCAGGCTCAATGTAAGAGAAGAAAAGAAATTGTTCTCTTGTATCCTTGATCTGAGGTATAGTTTTGGCAGCTTGGCCTACAGCAGTAGATTGTTCTTCGCAAAATCTACACAGAATACAAATTCCTATTGACATCAGCACAAAAAAAATGTCTGATAACTCATCCATCACACATTTTATTGTACTGAAAAACTCCCCACAAAATATATTCCATTTTATGTGCACCAGAAGTGGTATATTTGAACAGAAAACTCCACAGCTGCAGGAAGTACAAATTACTGACAAAAAGTTACCCATCTATCAGATACTGGAGTCAGTGAGTCATGAGTACTAAGACAGGTATTTGAGGGGATATGATTTTCATTTTGGGGATAAGTTGGACTTACCCACAAAGAAGGGAAGATGGGAAGAAGGGAAGGTGGCAATGGTGAACATCCTTTTCAATGGCAATAAACGCAGCAAGGTTCCCATCTCCTTTCAGCAGCAGATTTTTGTTGTTCTGTGCATCTTTGTGACAAAACTACTGCTTAAAAAAATGTTTTAGTGCAGTGAAGCAAATAGATGAAAGGATGAGAGACCATAAAAGTTCACAAATTCAGTTGTTTATCAAAGACAATGCAGTGAGGCATGTTATGATCAGTGAGAAATAAATACAGATATTTTAGAGATGGTATAAGCAGCTGAGTTTCTGGCCTGGGAAAATTCTCATGTAAGTTGAAAACCTCTGAACTCGATCTTTCAGTTATGGGAAGAACCCAATAAAGGCTCTGAGGCTGGTGTTCCACTGAGCTGGCAAACACACTGCAGCTCTCAGTGAATTTAGTCCCCTTGCAAACTCTAAGCCTGCACATTGTCTTTGGTGTATTTAATTTGTTGAATTGCTCCTAGGAAAATTCCTATTCTTAATAAGCAGGTAGTTATTCCTATTTTCAATGAGGATTCCTATTTTCAATAAGCATTCCTATTTTCAATAAGCTCCTAGGTTTCTCCTTGGAAAATTCCTATTTTGGATTGTTCCTAGGAAACTTCCTAGACTGATTCCAGCTTTGCTGTCTGCCAGAGCAGCTTTGAACAAAGTAAATGGCATTGTTGAACCTACCTGTGGATGCACAGAAATTTGAACCCAGGTAAACCCTGATTTTAAACCTATAGAGCACCTAGACTGAGACTTGTTATTTATTTCCAGACGTTGGAAACAAAATTAATACCTTGTGCTCTAGATAAAATACATTGACTTTGTGGTTATAAACATTTACACAATGCTCACACTAAATATTCTGTATCTTCCTGGGGGCCTGACATTGGTCTGAATCTAGGCTTCAGGCTCTGCCAGTGTCTGTGTGAAAGGCAAGTGAGCAACTTTCTCATGTTAGCCTGAGAAATCTTAAGGAGGAATTCAAACAAACCTTGGGAAGTGAGAAACCATCCTCAGGTGGTTTTTCCAACATGTTTACTGGCAAAAGAAATGTTTATAAAAGGGTGCAGACGCTGAATAGCCAATCATGTTCTTTGTACCTAGCTACTCTATAAAAGTAGAATTTAGAAGAATAAAGTTTGCTCTCATTTTTACCATCATGGAGAGTCATGCTGTAATTCCCATGCTGTCTGAAAATCATAACAACATCCTCCCACTGAGTTTCAGTATTTGTGGGACCCATCCACAGCCAATATAAAAATCTGTCCATACAGATACCTTCCTCACGAGCCTTAGAAAGGAGGTGAGCAGGGAATACGCCCCTCTGCTCAGGCTCAGAGCAAGCTGTGGCTGTTCTGTGCTTCCCCCAGGACACACGGCGGGCCCTGCAAGGCTGAGCTCCTCTTCTCCAGCTGCAGCTGTGTGTCCTGGGCATGGAAAACATGCACTCCCACCTGGCACCCCAGCCAGTCAAGGGGATAGAGATGAAAGTCAACACCTCAAATTCCTTGATTTACCTTCAGTCTGGGAGTATACAGAGCACTTTGTCTTGGAATAAGACTAATGATGACACAGTACTTTCAAAAAATCCTGACTTGTATTTTAAATGCCTAAATATTAGCTTGCCTGATTATGTCGGAAAACCATTTAAAAACTTCTTTCTCTATATTATATTCAGAACTGAAATAATAAAATATCATGTTCTCTAATATGTTCTCTAATAAACCTGATTTTACATTTTAGCCCTAAACTCTTCTTTCGTTTTCAGATGCTTAAATATGCATATTTTCATATTATAGTTTTCATCTCCTTATATTTTTTCCTCACAGTTTCAGTTTCTCCACTTAAAAAAGTAGCAATTATTTAAAATGCAATAGCTTTCTCTCAATTTTGAAGCACAGCTCTGAGATATTCTCAAAACCATACTGTTCCATTGCCTCTCTATACAAGATCCATTTATACACCGATAATTAGATTCCAACACTAAACCATCTTTCACCTTGCCTATTAAAAGTTAATTTTTAACAAACTGATTATATCTCACCTACATGGTACATAGAAAAACTCAAATGAAATTTTTTGTAAGTTAGTTTAAAACCAGCACCAAGATAAAAAAAGGACTTAGAAAATAATTATTTCTGTTGCATTTTTATAGCTTACTATGAGGAGCAAATTCACAACATCTATGAATCCATACAGACAGACATACAGACACAGACACTTAGCTCTCATTGGCGAGACATGAAGGGTCTCTTGTGTTTTGATCACTTACCAGTATTCCTATCTCATGCAGCACATTTTTCATGTAAGGCTTCTGTTAAGAAGAACTTTAACAGATTTCTTCTGAGGTGATGTAAGGAAATGGCCAGTTTTCATGCTTTCCTTATTAAGACACTATTCACTACTTATAATTTTTGCTAAAAATATCTTGTTGTTATTCATATTTCCATGCATATAGCTTTATACACTAAAGCTCTTTTTATCAGAGAATCCTAAGGTACTTACAAAATTAAATTAAAAATCACAGTTGTAACATGGACCAGAGATTTTGTGGGATGTGGGTTCTTACGTATATGTCTCAAGATGGGAAATCCAAATGATAAGTTATGACTTTGATTGTGAAGTAATCAGTTACTAACAGATCTTTGTAATGACCTAGTCAGAAGAGAGCTAGGTGACACATTGTTTCTAGCATTAATGATCTGGCTCATCCATGATTTGTGCAGTTACTTCCAGCAGCAAATAGTAACTGATATTCCCTGAGTCCCTCACTCTGAAGTACTGAATGCGTTACTTCACAATCCTAACCTGCTATCACTTGTTGAAACCCTTGCTATACTCAGAGCCTGAAAAGTAATTTGAAGATACAAAATGCAGAGTTCCTTGGAGGAGGATGTTATCTCTTCTGTAAGAATAATAACTGCAGCAATCATAATGAAGATATCTGAATTACTAGTGTTAGAATGCAAGACTAATTCTGGCTCTATGATGTGTAGGAACAGAGCAGAACACAAGCTCTTGAGGACTGGGTGATACTCACAATTCCATAAGCTATTCAGTTACTTAAATATTTTGATGGAGGGAAAAGGTAGATGTGTAGCTCTGGAGGCAGAAGAAAAGCAGCTTTCAAGCTGTATGTGAATTGGAACTGCTGCAGCTGACAGGGCTGAGTGTGTACCTTGGTCACTCTTTGGCTTAGAGCATTACTCAGTTACATGCTAAAAATTCTCAGCAGTGTTGAAGCACTAAGGAAAAGAAAAGGACTCATCTACTTGGAATCAGATACTTGCAAACTGTTGGCCAAAACCTTTCTGTACTTCACTACCACATAAGAAACGTTAGCTCTGTAACCAGTCATAGGCTGTACCCCACATGGAGTCTCTGTTGTTTAATAATAGAATTTACACTACAGTCATTTTCTCTGTGGGGATCCTAATACCTATCTTTTTTCCACTACACAAACACCTATTTTCATGAATTTCACTGCAAATTCATATAATTGAGCCATCTTCCATTGTTGCATCTATTTAAAATTGATCAGTGGGTTAAAACTTTGGTAAAGGGAGTGTCTGGGCATCCTGGTAGAAGTATCACATTAGCCTCATTTCCTTAAGGAGGCAGGTTAAAAATACACATAAACATCTTCCCAAGTATGTTACCGACCAAGTAACACTAAAGTCTAAAATAAATGCATATCTGGATGGAATGCAATAATATGTTAGGATCAGCCTATTTAATTTGGTTGTCTCTGTGTTTTGCTGCTATTTCTACAAGGCTACAGGACATGGCAGAATTGCATGATGTGTTGATGCTCTGCTCCAGCATGTGACGGACAACTCAATAAAACAGCACCAGAGGTCCAATAACAACACTGGGCCTTGAATTCAGTTTCTGGCAAGAAATTAGAAAATTCCATGAACAGTTTCTTGTAACACATGTTGATATTTATAAAATATGAGATAATGCATCATCAGGGAAACATTACTGATCTCACCTAGAAATAGAGTAGTTATTAGAATTTTTATAGTAGCTAGGGAGCTGTAGCAAGTGAGCTATACTATCAGTTGGCTTGCAGATCCATTTCATGTTTGTGTTCCTAAGGCTGCCTCTACTGCAGAATTAACTTTTATCATCAACTAAGTCATTGCCTTGCTTAGCATTGCAACACTTCAATACCTTGTGTAGTTAGGAAATTATTACCAAAACTTGATGATCATCAGTTTCCATACTTCCCTCTCATATTGCTACAAAAATAGTCTAGTGAAGGTAAGAGCTGAACACCCTTTGTATTGATACAGTGAGAACACCCTGATAAAGTGAAATATGCTTGTGCCATCAGCCAAGAACAGAGAATTGGTAGACACATTACTGGGAAGAAGAAAATCAGATTAAATAATTAGTGTCAATTAGCCCAAGCAAATAATTCTATAAACAATTGGTCTCTAGTGCCCTGTTTAATTATGTGAGACTTTCATCGCTCCTTATCAAGTCTGCTTTGATTTATGTTAGACTCTTGAGCATCCCAGAAGTATAATTAATTATTGTCTTGTAAATAAACCTTTGGTAATTAATGGCAGCAGAAAACAATACCACTATCTTTTTTAAACTCTTCCACTATGGAACTATGAATACTTGAAAACTATGTTAGGTTGGGATAAAAAGGAGACATAATAGTTGTAACTAAAGGCAAACTTGCTAGAAGCAGTTTACTAACTACAATTATATTAAACAACCATTTCATGTTACTTACTACTACCAGTGTACACCTTTGTAATCTGGTTTTAGTCTGTAATATCTATTTTACTTATATTCAATTCTTCATCCTTATACAAAAAGAAATCGGACAGTTAATTGTTTTCAGATGTAGGCAGCAAATACAATTTCTGCAAAAGAAATTCATTGTTAAGATAAACATCTCATTAAATGACAATGTTTTGAAAGTTCTAGCACAGTCAATCCTTCCTTGATACAAGCATCTCAGCTAATTCGAGAACTACATGAAAACAAGTAAATATGAAGAGAATGGAAAATCACTTCAGTTGCTTAATTGAAGCACAGTACATAACCTGAATTTTTCTATTTGAATTTGTAGGTGCATCTCCTGTAAATCATTTGATCCTTTGATTCCTATATTTGATAGTTATGTTACACTTGGAAAAATAAATGCAATATCCTATGCCTTGAGTAGATTCCCATAGCTAATGCAAGCAATGGCACAGAAAATAAATAGACACTGAAAATCATCAACTAGTATAAATGTGTAGTAGGTATTTTCTAAATTCATTGAGAACAAGGTGAATTTCAAAAATGCTAATAGCTGGTCCATACTGTGCTTTAAACCACTCGTGGTACTACTGGTATCAGTGGGGAGGGATGTTACAGGGTTTTTTGTCAGGTACTGCATGTTAGACCATCACTGTGCCTTAGCAGTTCTAGCACTGTTGGAGGCTTTTGAGTACATCAAAGAGTATTAAAACCTCAGCTTTTTGAGACTTAGGAATACAGCCACATGACCCACAATCCTGGCCACTTATTGCCCAGATGCTGTGGCTGCCTTTCCCTCTTTTAATTCAGATTTCTCTCTCAGAGAGACTGGGGAAGATGAACCTAAGGATGAATATAGGGAGGAAACGTGTTGAGAGGAACAGTGGATTCTTCACCTTTTCTATCCCAGTATGGTCTTGAGCACAGCATGCATTCAGATGCACAGCTGGACACTCCTGAAATTTTTGTTACAGCATATTGTGGTACTAGAAGGTCATTGCATCTTGTTGTTTTTTTTTTTTTTTTTATCCAGCTGTCAAAACTGAGCTTGATTCCATCATTTCTACAAATCTTCTGCAAGAAGTGTGAAGATGCTATCATGTTATTCCTTTGCCTCCACTTTTCTAGATTAAAGACCAGCTTCCTCAGCTTCACCTTGAAAGGTAAATGATCTAGGTCCCTGACCTTCATAACCCTCTGCTGGCCCCTCTCCACTTTCTACACGTTTTCAGAACAGGATATCCCAAAAATACAAATATTCCTAGTACAGCTTCATCAGTAACAAGCATAATGGGGTAATAACTTCCCCATATCTACTGGCCTCAGTCCTTGCAGTATGTCTCAGCAGCAGATTCATTTTATTTGCAGTGAGCACATACTGTTGGCTCATACTCAGCCTGGTGGCCACTGTTCAGGGGCCTCTTCAGCCACGCTGGTTCTCCTCGACTGCACTGATGCATGAGGTTACTTAGGACTCTGCTCCTCTTGCTAAGCTTCACAGATTTTATGTTGGTTCCATCCCTAAGTTTCTCAAGGCCCCTCTGGACTGAGTGTGTCCTGTTTAGCATGTTAACTAATCCTCCAAATTTGCTAAGAGCACCTTCTGTTATATCACTGTTGTTGATGATGAACACATTGAACTGAGTCAGTCCCATTTCAATATCTTGGTGGTCTTTCTGCTGTCAGCTGTTAACTAAACATGAAGTCCTTGATAAATGCCCGTGGGTTCAACAACCAAGACAAGACCAAAAGCATTTAGCAGTCTCTTATATGAGAGAGCTGTGGGAGATGGCATGGAAACCTCACTGAAGCCAAACTTTGTATCCACCAGTCCTCCCCTCTTCACATAGCCAGTCATTCCATTATATCAAGGAATCAGGCTGGTCAAGTTTGATCTTCTTGGCATTTGTGCTAGAAAATTCATCTCAACTGTCTAAAACCTTCTTGGATTCCTTGCAGGGTGCTATGTTGCCTCCCCAACAAACGTCTCTGTGCTTGAAATCTCAAGGAGAGTGAACGCCTGTAATCCCAAGATTTCTGTAGCTGTTTGGAAAAGTCTTGTCCACTCCATCCTTCAGAGTTAACAGTTGTGTGGAAAGCTGCCAGGCTTGATCTTGTACGGAGATGCAGTCTGCACTGAGAATTGAGGAGGCTGTTCTCTCCAAGGATTAGGACCTAATTCCTTTAATTCTGACTGCCTTGTTTAAAACCAACTTCCCAAAACATAGAAATATCTAAAAAGGAAAATCTAGACAGTGAGGGAAGCATTCCCAGAATAAATTTTAGATGTTATACAAAAAACCAGAATGGCCATAACAAAGGGATTGGTATAAATGCAAATGCTGAGCCAACCCAAGCGTGACAAAGTCTGGGAGACAACACTTCAGGTACAAGTTCAGAGCACCGGGTTATGCAGAGAGTTAAAGCAGACAGCAGGCACAGTGACATGTTAAATTACCCACATGATGTATAGCTTAATGAACCCCCTTGTGTTGATCATGCTTGGCATTAATCAAGAGCCATGAACAGATTCCCTTATTTTCTCAATGCTGCTCTGATAAACTGCAATTTCATTTAACCTTGGACAGGAACTTTAATAGCTTCCACGGGACAACTGTCAATACTTTCCTGGGTATACAGTGATTAAACTGCAACACAAGATGCATATCATGAATTTTCTTCATTTGAAATTAGAATTTTCATTTTTAACAATCATTTGCATAAAATATGCTGAAAGTATGGAAATATGTAAAGGCTTGCATGATCTTTAGATAGAAGCACACCAAGACAAAGATTTTTTAAAAATAAAACAATTAACAACATATTAGTTAACATATTGACAGCTTCAAATAACCTTATGTTTGGGAAACAAGACAACAAAAGACAATAATCCAAAGAAGGGCTTGACAATATCTCCTTAAGTTAGCTCATTATGCATCAGATATTGGACATTATATGCTTCTTTAGCAAAGGCAGCATGTAGAGGATAAAGAATTAACAAATATGGGTTGTTCCTCAACTTCAGTGGTTTCTAGAGACACTTCTGAGTGCTTTTTTTTCTCTAAAAGCAATGCTTGTTTCTTCCAGAGTCCAGCCTCTCTGCCTCAGAGGCACTATAGAAAAAGAATTAATAGAGTTACTAAGTGGAGTAGATCCACTCAGTCTGCAGGTTACTAGTCCAGGCAGTCAAAGGGGACAAAAAATAAGACAAACACAGATTCAGTGCCTTTCCTAGGCAGCCTGTTCTAACAGAGCTCTACAAACAACTCTTTTTTCACTACCTTTATTTAAAAGATATTTTCATTTGTTGCCACTGATGACAGTGAGAGAACAAAAAATTGGATCACAAATGACTGAGAAATTTGTTATTTTTAATTCTCAAAAATTTTCATTGTAGTTATGGACCACAATTACACAAGGAACAACCAAACCGCAAATGCCTCTGCTTAGACATCATCAGTTAATTTAGCATTTTTCTGTGTGTTGTTTATTCTACAAAACCTGAATAATCCTAATATGGAAAACAAAACCAAACCAACAACAACAACAACAACAACAACAACAAAAAAAAAAAAAAAAAAAAAAAAAAAAAAAACAAAAAAAAAAAACCAAAAAAAACCCCACACCAAACCTAAGAAATTCTACACTTTTAGTGATTGCATTGAAATTAGTGAAAAGAACTGCAAAGAGCAAACTGTTTGCAATAGAACTAGCTAAAATACCCTGGTGTTGACTGATATGGGACATTTAGCAGCAATGCACAAAAACCACACAAAATAGGGAATGATAGGAAGCAAACCAGAGAAGGAGAATGATTCTATCAGGGTTATGCACAAGCTAAGATCAGAGATAGAAAGAAAAAACAGGAGTAGGGTGACCAGGGTCAACATAAGCACATGGTTTCACATCTTATAAAAAAACCTGCATCTGTGAAGATAGGTAAAGTTTCCAAACCTTCAGAAAAGGATCATTACCATCAGGCTAAAATGCTGTCTTGGAGAATTCCCATTTGTGCAAAATGCTTCCTTTGCAGGTAGAAATGTAAGAAAGAAAAGTAAAACCAGCAAAATATCCTGCTGCCAGTTAAGGGCAGAGGAAAATCATAGAGTAAGGTAGCACTGGAAATGGTTTGCAGGATTGGTGTCTGGAATATGTACAAGTTTTCAAGCACCTGTCCTGATCCAAGCAGAATATAAACAGCCTGAATCCCAGCTCAGAGTGCTTTTAAATCATATTAAACCACCAGCCATGCACACAGCTAACTCCCAGCCTAGGGTATGAAAGAGTTGTTTTTATAGTGTTACAACTATGAGGTAACAGAGGCAATTAATGCCAATGAATCAAACACTTTTTCAATATCTCAACAGGCCTTCATCACAAAATGGACTGCAGCTAAAGAGGGCCTGGAAAACTCTGGACACTCACAACAGCTCTGGTGCCAGCCCATTATGAGCCCAGAAAGTGCACTGCACTACCCATTGGCAAACAGGTGAACTTAACACACCAAAGAAACAAAAGAAAGGCACTAACGGTGTAAATGTGAACAAAGCAATTTTGATTTCCTACGTTTTTTCTTTTTCCCACAGCTTCTCCATGAGCTAAGCTCAAACTTTACTCCTCCCACTAGGAAAAAATTGATTCTGTTCTCTCTGTATGCTGAAAAAAAGGGCAGTCTGTGACTACCTGGAGACTTGATACTCTATTTAAAGGATTGTAATGACCTGGATAGCACTTAATATATATTTAGAGACTGAGGAAAGAATGCCTCATACTGCACTAGAACATGATTCACACATTCCCAGCCATGATAGCTACAATCCTAGAGACAGTGTGCTCTGTTCTCTTGCACAACACACGCTACAGGAGTTCTCCCAACAGTTTCAGCCTCAAGCCACAGCTTGTGATAAAGCTGCAGTATAGCTTCAGAAAAACATGCAGGTTTGATTTAATGTGTATAAAACTGACTGCATCATTTGGCAGTACTTTCCACTGGTTAATTGTTCTCTCTCCTCAGAAGTTTCCAGTTTGAAAATTGCTGACTTTGATTTCTGCCATGGAATCATGTTACATGTGGCCTTTTGTTTTGTTTTGTTTTGTTTTTTTTTTTAAGGAATCTTCTTACCTCTGGTAATACCTTGCTATGCAGAGGGTTATAGACCACAGTCAAGTTGTTTCTTTACCTTTATTTTTTAAATCATCTAAATAAAGTTTCTTTGGGCTGCCACTGTAAAGAGCACTTTCCAAGTCTCCAGTCACTCCTGCAGCTTTCTTCTGAACCTGCTCCAATTTTCCATCATCCCTTTAAAAAGTTAATAGCTTAATGGGATGCAACATTCCTGTAGCAACACTGACAGGCAATTACTACTTATTAGTGATAGCCAAATCTAGGTACCTCTCTAATATCAAAAAACATAAATTAAAATAAGAGAAAAATGCACATGAAGCTGACTTAGAAAGGGTTGTTTTTAAATATTACTAAAGATATCTTTTTACTGATAATTTAGCATACCATCACAGCACAGTAAAGCCAGGAATAAATATGTAAAAGTTTAATTTAAAAAGAACAGCATGAAGCTTGAAGGCTGATTTAACAGATACTGCCAAGCTCAATCACCTGATGTTAAGTTGGAAAACGTTTCCTTGGTGCCATTAGGAAACAGTGTTGGCTACAAAACTACGGCGTAACTAATGCAGTTGGATTTTACATTTATTGGAAAAGTAAGACTCCTGTTCCCTAACCTATACCATCTGACAAATCAGGATGGAGAATCAGGCCAAAAAATGAGCAGTGAGCAAGAAAACTTGGAAGGTTTATTTCATCATGATGCCCTGTTTAATATGCCCTGATGTACCCCAGTTTAATAAAGACAAGAGCCTTCTCTGTAAGCTGTACATCCTCTGAATAATGAACCTTTACATTTAAATAGGGAGTTTTTCCATTTTTTCTTCTGAAATAGGAAATGCATTCTATATCCCATGACATATCTAAGGAACTACAATAAATGCTGGCTGTGAGATCTGTAAGGCTACATGAGTGTTTCTTTTCACAGAGATGAGTTTTTTTGGGATAGATTTTGTGATCTTTGGCTTTGTCGAAGTCTCTCAATTTATTTGGCTAAGATTATAAATTCAAAATCCCTGGATTATCTTGCCCCATATTTTTTCAAATGCATCTTGTGAAAGGCTGCCTACTGTGGTCTATAACCCTCTGCCTACACAGGTAGGGAAGTGTCAGTTTCCACGGACCCTTTTTGCCCTTCCTATAGGGTCTCCATAGACATCAATTTTTTTACTCTGAGGGGACTGGTGGAAACATTGAGGGAGCTGCTGGGAGACATTTGAATCCAGATGTTTCTAACCATAAAATTACCTCAAAGATTTGCAAGAGATCCCAGTAGTGAGAAACTCCCCACCACAGCTGGTAAAAGAAATGCAGTGGGCATGTCCTGCCACCTGAATGTGCAGACCTGACATAAGATGGTTTCATGGCATCATTTATTTTGGTCTCTTTGTGGCAAATTTCCAACAGGTTGAAATGCTTTTTTTTTTGCCATGTTAATGCTATTACTAGCTTTACTTTTACGAACTTAATGAAACTAAGTGTATGACTGGGAGATGAAGGTTTTGATTTATTGAGCTATGTCAGCCAAAGTTTAGAATTATGTTTATGCTGAGTTCATTCATGCTGCTAAAGAAAAGCTTTCCAGAGTATCAGCAGAACAAGTATTAACTAGATAGTTACTCAAATCTCTAATGCACAAGAGAGGAGAAAGCTCAATATGCTTTAAAGAAAAAAAAAGTGAAACAAGAATTAATCTATATAGTGTGCCAGCACTCTTATTTCCAGCCAAAAGTCATTGACTAACATAAATGTTAAAGTAAAATATTCCTAAAATTGGAAACAGAATCTGCAATCCAGTGTAAAAAGGCAAATTACTAAGGTACTTTTGCAAACAGATGTTTGGAGTAGCTTTTCACAGAAGTGAGATTTAAATAGAAAAGTGCATTAGGCAAAATTACCCTAAGTCAGCCTGTTTTCTGTTTAACAGCATATTCTGAAGGTCAGATATTTTGATGACTAAAATATTGATAATATACATTTATACAGCACCAGTGATCTGAAAGAACCAGATCTCAAGGCCGTTTAAAGACTGTGTGTAAGTCTGAACGTATCTGTGGAGAAGCCTCAGAGGTGAATGGGTGTTGGATACAGGTATATATAGAGGGAGCTAATACCAGTTTGTGCTTTGCTGCTAATTCTAGCAAGATCTAGAGCAAGATCCCACTGCAGGTATTCCATGGAAAAATATACCTGCTTGCAGAAGAAGGCAAGAGGAGTAAGGCCTTATTAAAAGGTCTTACTTTTAAAATCTTATGCTCTGCTTGAACTAGGGCCTCCATCTCATCAATAAAAGTTAGAGAAAAATGTGGAGTCTGTGGGGGAAGAGACAGGGAAGGCAAGGTAAGTCAAAGCATGGCAAGGCAAGGAAATGTTAAACCCTGAAATTCCTGCATAGTGCACGTAAATATTCTTCATGATTCCTCTGAATATCTTAGAAAACATTAAACTCTCAAGGCTTGGTGTTCATGCTCCTAACTCTTTGTTCAGCTCTTTGCCACTGTGCAGACACACAGAAGTGGGACAAGGGAATTCATCAACTCCTCTCACTACATGCCAAGAAAAAATTAGGCTAAGCTATAACTTCCAGTTGATTCCAGGTCTGAATGGGACAGCACACTTCTGAGGTACTCTAGAGATCCTCTGATGGATGCTTCAGAGCATGACATCAACAGTATGTAATAACAGCATCAAAAATTGCTGCCCATTGAGCAGTGCTTTAATTTTTTTTATCTTTTTTTCAATTGTAAGAACTAAATGGGAGAGGATGTATCCAGAACTTTCATGATTTGGTATACTTCCAGTCTTAACAGATAGAAACCATGTTACAGAGTATTTGTAATTCAAATACTTATCTGGAGTTATTTATATTCTTGTCACTTTTCCCACCCCCAACTAACATGGAGTCAGATTCTATTCTCAGTTAGCCCAGTGAAAGTCCACTGGAATCAATGGAATTATTCGGATTCACTCCAATGTAATGGAGAGCAATGGCACTGAACATCACCATTGTGCTTTTGCACCTAAGCTGCTCCTCTAAAATATAGGTATCTGAGTAACTCCTGCTCTTTATTTTCAATGGAAATACATCTTCTTATTATTGCCCTGGAAATTTTAGGTGAGTAGCAATGTCCAGTGTCTTTACTGATGCTCTGTCTTTCAGTGTGCTCAGTAAATAGTCTAAACTGACCTCCATTCCCCCTTCCGAGTACCTGGTTCCAATCACACTCAAATCATATTATTTATTATTCCTGCTATGAAAATCACCAAATACAGTAGGTAAAGATTTATTGTATCTCTTTAAGAAATAAATAATTCATTGAATACATTAGATGGAGTATTGTAGACTTTCTGAAAATCAACAAGATAGCTATTTCTCTCAGCTGATATGGTTTAGAATGCTTTTAATCTTGGAGTAGATAATAAGTTATGTTTCTGAAAAAAAAATGTAAAAGGGAGAAAAGAGAGTTGTGTAAATAAACAATACTACTTTCTCCTCAGAAATGTATGTATGTCCAGAAAAACATTTAGAAGTGCAAGCAAAATTAAGAGTTTGCTTGAAACAATATAATTTAATATTTTAAATCTTCTTCTGACAAGGCTTGATACAGTTTTCTCTGAAATAATATTTGAGTTAGCATAACAAGAAAATATAACATGGAAGAGGACTACATCTAGTTGGGAACCCAATATATTTGTTATGAAGTCTGGGACAAAGTGAGAATAAAGAAAGGGGAGAAATGGATATTTTAAATTGTCATTACATGACCAGTGAAACAAAATTTAAAATACCTCTCTTGTTCTTTCCATAACTCAAAGTGTAAAATAGATGACAGGTTTAAAATGACTGGATTGTGGTGTGGTCACAAATAACAGAAGGCCAAAATGTCCACTGACTGCTCCAGGTCACTAGGAAAAGCCAAGCCTTTGATGTAAACATAAATGACATATTAAAAATAGACCTACATCCTTGGGTGAGACAGAAGGAGCCAGCAGTCTTTTTTCTGTATTACAGAGATCTTCAGCTGAGATCAAGTAATCTTATCTAGAAAACTGGTCATAGTTCATAACATATTTAGTAAGGATTATTCATTTGGATCAGGTAGAATTTCTGAAAGATTGGGTTTGCATCCAAAGGTACGTACAGTCAGTTTAATCTAACATCTCTGTCTTAGAATTTGATTGTAGTGGATGTTGCTACTTCATTACAAATGAGAAAGGTATTCAGTCATGCTGAATGGGGATATTTATATGTAAATATAGGAATTTTTGCTTTGGCAATAACTTCATTTCTGGGATGGAAGTTAATGCAGTTCTCCCAATGCTACATTAACCACCAAAAAAAACCTGATGCAAAGTAAAGCCAAAAGACAAGCCTGCTACTCTGTCCCTGAACACATTTAATGCCTCACTTCTACCCAGCAGCCACTTCAAAACTACGCAATCAGACAAAGAAGATGGTTTGAGCCAAACTTGCCCCTGGTGTTGGTCCCTGGAAAATCAATACATTTGTTCCCAGAGTGACCCAGGCCACATAGATGCTTTATGTAAGTGGTCACTGGGTTCACTGACACAGGAAACTTTTCATGTTGTCAAGAGGAAAACATGAAAATACAGAGATGATGGCACAAAATTTACATTAAAAGTATGTTTGTGTTGCAAATTTAAGGCCCCTCAACTTCAGAAAAATCAGAATTAATCTTGCTTTTGTAACTTTAATTTGAGCTCGTTGCACATATGCATGACAATAAGTCTTTAACTGCAGAGACACATACATCATTCAGTTCATAGGATGGACGATGCTCCCAGAGTGAGCAGCTGTTCAATATTCCTTTTATTCTTATCA
The DNA here is from genome assembly GCF_021018805.1 of Prinia subflava. NCBI lineage: Eukaryota > Metazoa > Chordata > Aves > Passeriformes > Cisticolidae > Prinia > Prinia subflava. The sequence goes on from NC_086247.1 coordinate 122,890,440, forward strand.
CTCAATATGTGGCTCCATGCCTTCCTTACTGCACATCATTCAAGCCCTGTGCAGAATACTGAATTATTAATATCTTTAGGGGTGTTTCTGTAGCATTCTCTACTAGGGTTTCTGAATGCTTCCCAAATACTAATTAATTTACCTTTAAACCTAGGAAGTGAGATTGTACTATCAGACTCACTTTATAGATGGGGAAGTGAAGTGCTGAGCCGTTAGGGCCAAGATTGATGAAAATGTCTACTAATTTGGGGTCCTCAATATGATGTGCTTAGAGCTAGATTTTCCAAGATGCTTAGCATTTTTATGGTATTTTATATGGCTAAAGCAAAAGTCCCATTGATTTCAGCAGCATCTGTGAGTACTCAGCACTTCTGTGAATCAGTCCTGAGGGTACGAAGTTGTGCACCAAGGAAATAAGGAATACACAAGCACATTCCACATGTAAAACTTTCACTTGAATTACACAAAGAATCTGAGTCTACAGAAGAGACAAAATCAGGAGAGATGAGGGTTTGCTTCTGGAGGTATGGTTCCAGGAGAATCCTTTTAACCATCATAACACAGAACTGTTTTCACAAGAGAGCTTGCTGTCTCTCTGTTCTGGTTTCATTTATGGCAACTTCTCAATTTTTCATGATACTCGAGCAGATGACAGCCTTTTATGTTGCAGCAAGCACCCCAGGAAGCCTCTGTGCCTGACAAAGTGTGAATGCTGTAGAAAAAAATAGAAAAACAAAAAGATTGTTCATTTTAAGACTGATACATAGCATGAAAGAGGACACTTAGGGCTGGCAAGGAAAGCTTAATTCTATCCATTTCTGATCTCTCAGTTGAATGCACAATCTTCAGAGGTCTTTTGATTCTAATTTTTGATAGACTGTTTTTTAACCCTTTCTTTTTCAAAACTAAACAGGATTTTTGCTGTGTAGAGCAACACTGTTGCTCAGGGCAGATCTTTGGCATGGCTGTCAGCTTGTGATTCATGACATCATCTCCTATAAGGTAAGATAACATAGGGGCAGCAGCAATGATGGTCATGGAGCTCCAGATAAACCCATGGCAGCAGTGTACATGGTATCCTGCCCATAGATTTGACAGCTGTTTGCTTTGCAGCCATAAAATCTTGAGGCAAATCTTGACAGGAGTCTGTGCTAATAGTGTCTTTCTCCTTCTAGTATAACACTTATGATCCTATCTCTCCCTTTTTTAAGCCCATTTAGATGTATTCAAGAAAATAATTGTAAATGATTCTTAAAAGTAGCTAAAATATGCTTGCTTATAAAATTAATTTTGGAATTGATGGGATTTTAAATTTTGAATTTTTTTTCTTTAAACTATTTTAAAGTTTTAAGATTTGGCAGACCACTGGTATGGCAAAATTCACAGTTTTAATGGAAAAAAATCACAACATTGTAAGAAGGATAAATACAGAGCTTTACAATGGAAACTATTGAGGTTCCTCAACTTCAGAACTTTGGAAGAGGCAGGGGTTGGACAATGATAGTATATTTATTCCTTGTGAGATTCCAACTCTCTTCCTTGCCTTCTTTTCTTACACTATTACTCATATCCCTTTGGTTTAAAACAAAACAACACAACAACAACAAGTGTTTGCCCTGATAACTGTTGAGTTCTTTTTTTGGTTATTGTTTGCAGGGGCTTCTGGGGGTGGTAACAGGTTGGGGTTTTTGCTGATAGATTGTCTTTATATATGGTCATATTCTATATTTGGCTATTCTGTGATTTTCACCCTATTTTGTAAGTTGATTTCCTTCCATGACTTTTTCCCTGGGATGCATTTAATACCCACACAGAGAGGCTGTCTGTGGATAAGGAAGGATTTGGCAGCTGTAGCCACTGTACTCTGTTTCTCAGCAGCCTGTTGAAACGCTAATGACTGATCTAATAAGCCAGAAGTATTAGAAGGTCAGAGTGAACAACACTGCTTAGTCTGACCTTCCATTATTTATAGTTTGTCACATCAGCTCTCAAAGCTCCAAGCCAGGAGTTGATAGGGAGCTGAATCAGCAGCACAGGCATGACGCTGCAACATTCTCACTTTGGGTGAATAGCAACCCTGCTTTGTGGTGACCTGTGCAGCCACCCATGACACATGTCCCTAAAGGTGGTCCCTGCCTGTTCACTATTTCATATAGAAACTCTCTCTAAAGTTCAGGATTAACAATACAATTGGCACTCACCTTTTGTTTTTCTTTTCCTTGAAAGGTCTAGACCCTCAAATAATCTTTGGAATCATCTTTTTTAAGAGATTTTTTTTTCGCACTGCTCAGACCATCATTTAATTATTAGATAAGTTATGTAGCTAAAAAATAATAAATATAGTCTTAAACTTGTAGGTAATAGCATCTTCTTCACCTGAGAAGGACCCCACCCCAGCCGCAAAATTGCTTGATAAAGTAAAGACAGGAGTGGAGAGAGTCAATCAGTTCCTAAAATCACCTCCTGTCTGCATTTTAGCACAGAATAAAATGCACTGGTTTAGGGTTGGAGCAATCCAGTGGGTGAGTATTACAGACTTCAGTGTGTTTAGACTCTCAGTGGAACCACAGAGACAGCAAGAGGACAGTTCATGGCTTAGCTCCCACAGGCTGTGGGATATGGGATAATATGGCTGTGGGATAATATGGATATGCTAAAGGGTCTCAGAAGCCAAAGATGCTAAAGGGTCTCTGCAATCCAAGCCAGAAATGGATACACATAACCATCCAAGTGTCAGGTGTTTGAATGTTGTTGACTTGTACACAGATCAGGGTAACCACGTCAACAAGTGGTTTCTTTGTTACATGATTTTTTATCCTATCATGATGAGAATGCAAATGTTATCTGATTCTGATCTAATAAATGGCAATATTGATCCTTACTTCAAGAGTCATTTCCTGAAAGCTGACAAAGTGACAGTATTGGCCAGGTCATTAAAGGCTGCAAATTTTTCTCTACCTATTTCACATAATTTAACAAATCATGATAACATACCTTTGAAGGTTGCCAATCCAAAGTACAAACTACATGTCATAAGTAATAAGGAGTTTAAGTGTGATTCCTTTTCACAAGATGAAGGCAAATGTTCTGAGTTTCTTCAGTGTCTATGCACTCATTAAAATTTTTCTAATTTTATTAACTTTTAGGATCTCCTTCCTGAAAAAGATTTGGAGGAGGTACTCAGTCAAAACATCCACAAGGCTGGCTACAATATTTATAACTCTTACAATTTTATTGTGTTACTATATTGGTGGTTTTTCCAAGCTATAGACCCCAGAAGAAAATGCTGTTGTAAAATTCACAGCTCTCATTAAAAATGCACACACCAAAACCAAATTCTATTCTGCATTGTTTCACAAAAAAAAAAAAAAAAAAAAAAAAAAAAAAAAAAAAAAAAAAAAAAAAAAAAAAAGGCATAAAATGAGTGTACACTCCAAACACATAAACCAGATGGAAAATGCAAAATATTTAATCTCTGTCATCTCATGAGAAGGCCATGAAGAACTGGCAATAGTTTGTTTGTCTTCTGTTAAAAAGCACAGGAAAACTCCTATACACAGTGATCTGGAGAAAACTAGATGAAGATGAGTATGTCACTCCACATAGGGCAGAGACAAGTTTGGTATGTACATGAAAAGAAACAGAGGAAATGGAAGGTATCATTTTATCATTTTAGTTCCTGTACCAGAGAGACTGGAGGGAAAGTAGGATCTCATTGCTCATGATTCTCTTCCCCAGTGCAGGAGATTTTCCTGTTTTTCTGGGATTCTTTTCTGGATTAGTCCACCTATGGAACCAAGATGGTTCTTCTATCTGTAAATAATAATAATAATAATAATAAATATTTTTGGTCCTTTTATGCAAACTTGGTACCATATTTGCAATTGGTGGTGACACATTAAAATCTCCCTTAAGTATAATCTGATGTAGTCTAGTAAGGTTTCCTTCTAGAACTTGATACGGGTAAATGCCTTGAGGCTAAACTGGCATTTCTGTGGAAAATCTAATTCATTTATTTTTATTTAGAAAATGTTAAATGAGTCAATACCAGCCTTACTAAGAAACTGCCTTCTTTCTGCATTCTTTTAAGAGGAGCAGATGAAGAGGTTAGAGCTCTAAGAATCTGAGCAGTAGGTAACAGTGTGACCAAGCTGCTGAGCCGTTCTTTCAGTGGCAGCGTAGGTGAAAGCCAACTCAAAATCACCATGTAACCACAGCCTAACCGTCAGCAGGCACATGACAGGCAGCCTGACAGCCTAACTTCAGAGGGTGGATTCCCCTGGACAGCAGAGCTGAATTTCACAATGCCTAAATCCCTCTGTGCATTTTGCACTTCATGCTTTCCCCAAATCTTGGGACTGTGAAGCTGAAATCATAGGTCACAGAGATGTATGCTTCACACCATTGCTGCTGGATGGGACTCTGAAGTTCATCACAGTAGCTCTTAATTGTGATAATAAGAAAAGCAATGCACATTCCACTACATCCCATTCCATTGTCTATGACTGGAAGAGAACATTACAATCAATTTTAAAATTACTTTAATTTCTATTCTGAGTTTTGGGGTGGTGGTTTTTTTTTTCCCTATTAGTTTGTTTGTTTGATATTTTTATTCATTTGTTTCTTTTTACATTTGACAAATTTGCTGGATATTAAGCCAAAGATAATGAGGTTAAGCATTTCTTTTACATGATAATGCATTCTTCCCAGCCTCTTCCATCTGCTTCTCTTCCTTCTCCACACCTTCCCTCTCTCCTCTGCTCCATACACTGTTATGTCAAAAGATGTCATTTTTGAGCTTGTGAGGAATAAGCTGAATTACATCCCTTGTTTTCATCTTCATCACTCAGTGATGTTGTGTAATTCCTAACCTGTAAGAATAAATATTTTCTGCTTTATGCTCATGTATATATCTGCAATTTGCATGCCCATGGGTCACATGCCTAGGTATAAATTATTGCTAAACATTTTAATTATAATTAAAATGTGCTTTATTAACAAATGCAGACTGAACTAAAACCAACAAAACCCCAAACACCTCATAGTAGGATCAAAATTCCAAAGACCTTCTGCACTGCAAATTCTACTGTTCAAGCAGTGGGAAAACAATGCAATTACATGCAAGGGCTTGTAGAGACTTGCTTAATGCATGATGAACATGCTGACCAAATACACAGTCCTCCTACCTCTGTCTCCCAGAAGTATCTGAAAGGAAGAGGACAGCTGTAGTCTTCCTGATTTTGGGCCATCACAGAGAATGGGATGACAGATGTTGAGCTATTCTTTCAGTGTGGGCAGGAACTCCTCTCTGTCAAACAAAGAAGATTGACAGTCTCAGAGCCCAGTTTATTTGTATAAAAAAGCCAGCTGCTTCTTTAACAGTTGAAGGCAGTATTCCTAGCATAGCGAAAGTAGATGAATAAATTAATAACTACTAACATGATGTCTGCTGAATGGTTCTGTGGAAACAGTAATTCCACAAAAATGTAGCATAGACTTAATGTCACTTTTCCCCATGGAATGAAATCTGTCTTTACTAGTGAACATATCAGGTTCCTAAATTTGTACTTGAAGCCATCCTGAAATTTGTGCAAGATCTAATTAATGCTTACTGCAATCATATATAAAACACTGACTGCATCCTAATAAAAAATTACTTCAAACTTCCTGCCTATGGGAGAATTTTTTGGTGTAAACAGATTTCTAATTACCAACGAAAGATCTTCAACCATTTCAGAAAATCCATTTGGTATTCGATATCTCTTTTATCTACTTTTAATATAGCATGACACAAACGGATATTTAAAGGGTCGTTCTTTACAGTACTATTTAATTTTTCATTAACCAAGAACATCTAAGGAAAAAGGTAGTTTGTGCAGTAAAAGTCAATTATGACTTGCAGTGTCTGAAAGATAGAGTCCACATACAAACTCTGGTGAGATCGCACACCTTTCCTAGTCACCAGGAGTGCAAATTCCTTCTAATTAGCCATCGTCGCACTGAACCCTCCACGGCCAGACCGGGGCGCGAGGAGGCGTGCGCTTTGCTGCTATCCACCTGTGCAGGCTCTGCTCGCGTCGCTTTGGGAAAGCGACGTTTGGGCTTGCTGGCGGCGACAGCGCGGCCCCCCCTCGGGGGCGGGGGCGGCCCCGGCTGCGAGCGCGGCCGCCCGTGCGGGCCCCGCTCCGCGCCGGGGGCGGGCCGGGAACGGGCGGAGGGCGGGCGGGGGCCGGGCGGGGGCCGGGCGGGGGCCGGGCGGGGGCCGGGCGGGGAGGGCCGCGCCCGCCCGAGCCTTTTGTGCGGCGCCCTCCCAGCCTGTCAGCGGGGCGGCCGCGATTGAGGGAGAGGCGGGCTGCGGGAGCGGGGGCAGCGCGCCGGGGCCGTGCCAGCGGGCCCGGGCTGCCCGCATGCCCTCCCGGCGGGCCAGCGCAGCTGGCTGTGGCGGGCGGGTTGGGCGCACGGACGTGCTCGCTCTGGGCACGCTGGTGGCTCAGGACTGCCTTACAGGGGCGGTGGTCTGCGTGCGTCACTGTGATTTGGGAGAGGGGCTCTGCGGGTGGTGCAGGTCACGGTTGTGGTCCGTCGGGGAAGCCGCGGCTCGGGAATCCCGCCTGAGCTCAGGAATCCCTCCGACACGGGTAGGGGTGCTTCCCCATGCTTGGGCCCGGACATCTCGGCGTGGCCCAAGTGTTTATCGCAGTGTTGTTTCCAGCTCGGGGACAACCCTCTATCCCACTGTGGCAAAAGCCAGTACTTGCACCATTACCATTCATTCTTACCTCCTATGGAACAGGCCACTACAGTAAACTTCGTCTGAGACTGCTTTGGTGTTCGAAGAACAATTTTACATTTGCACAAAAAAACCCATCCTTTCAGAGGAACAATGAGTTTTTCTACCAGAAATCATTCTGGCCTTTTACCACACAGCTCTGATACAGAGCAGTTGCTAGACAATTAGCTACACACCCCGGGAACAATGACCTTGGCTTCTTGTGCAGACATCACTGCTGTGCATGCACTGGATTTAAAATCTCAGTCTGCATGTTCTCTTTGGACTCGGTCTCATGGAATGCAGTTCTGTCACTACTTCTGCCGTTTCAAGAGGCCACGCTGCCTCTTGTCCAGCAGAGCTCTTCCCCCTCCAGATGGATGTCTCTCTTGGGTTGCTTTGGTAGTGGTGCCGAATCCCGATGCCAGCTTAAGGCATTCAGAGCCTCCTGCTGGTTTAAACCAAACTTGCCTGGCCACGATTGCCAGGTATACACAGGGCACCCTCTTGCAAATGTTGTAAGAAATAAGGCAATGATTCCTACCCAAAGAGAAAGAGATCCATGTTTTGGGTCCAAATGGGGACTGACCCTTCTGAGAAACCTTGTGGGTGTCTTAGGCCAACATGACAAAAAAACATCTAAGTAGACCTGGTCACCTGGTCAGACACTACAAAACATATTAGACTGCTTCAGTAGGGTTATTCTCTTCCGTCATCTCACATGTGCCAGGTGTGAAAAAATTATCCACTGTGTACGTGGGCAGATTGAGGTTAAGGATTGAGGCTACACGGCATAGATGTCCTGGATAGTTGCATGTAGGGTAACATATCAGCTGGGAGAAAAACACCTTGCCAGCACTAGTTGGTTCACCCAAGCACAGTCCCAGTGGGTGACTTGCCTCTTCCCCAAGCAGTAGGAAAAATAAGTGAACCTGCTGGTGAAAATATAGAATATCATACTTGTGTTCCAAAGATTGCTACTATATGCAGTCAATCCACACTGTGCTAAGCTGGCATGAAAAGGTAGAGCGTCTTGAACTTTTTAGAATTGGCAGGTACTTGGTGTATTCTTGAAGATGTGATCAGAAGAATCGTGTGATGGAAAGAAAAATCTGTCATGGATATGGAGGTGCTGCCAGCCTATCTCTTCGGGAGTGGATTTGTGATGTGGAGAAAAGGGAGAAGAATTTGCCAAGGTGATTTGGATCCTCGGAGAGGTAGGGTAGGATCCGTCCCTCCCTCTACAAAAGTAACCCAGGCGAGGAGGAACACAGAAACCCCGGGAGGCAGGACTCTCCCTGCGGGCTCAGCCCCGGCCGGCGGCACTGCGGGAGCGCTCCAGGGAAAAGGTGCCTTTCTGTCGCCGGCATGCGGGAACAGCGGCGCTGGGGAAGCCCTCGCTTCTCACATATCGCACCTGCGTTCGCCTCGGCCATTGAGTCCTTCTAAAATATGTACGTACATACATGTAGGTACCGCTCGCCTCCGCCGCCTCGCCTTTGAAGGTGTTTACCCAGAGAGACGGCATCGCGGTAGCGCTTTATTGCAATATAATGCACTGGGGAAAAAATAGAAGGGGCTCATTATTGTGGTTGATAAACATGGGAAAAGCACATGCCTGACCTTTCATTTGTACAATTAATTGTTCCAGCAGAAAGAAAATGAGTCTTAATTGTGCACAGCTTCCTAGAAGATCAGCTGTGTGTGCCCCTCTGCATTCTGAGAAAAACGCTGTGAAGTTTTCCTGAAGGTTTTTACTTTCCTCTAGGGCAATAACAAGAGGAAAGGAAGATCTCTATGTCCAATCCCTCTTCTGTCTCAAAGAGGAAGGATATTGAACTATAGTCATATTTAAGTGACGTGCAACACTTCCTTCAGTTCTGGAAAACGGCTTTTCCGCTTGTCCGGTGCTATTTCGCCCCCACAATGAGGAAATTTTTAATAATGCACAACCAAACTCTATTTCAGAGATCAAGGGTTAGCCCAAAGCTGCACCTTTAAACCCGAGCTCAGGGTTTAGCTGTCAGATCACGTCGGTAGCAGCGGGTGGGTGGTCAGGGTTAGGAGCGGGACTTCCCAAGCCCTGCTGCGCTGGTGTCAGAACGGTGTATGCGCTGCTGAGGGGGCGCGTCCTGTGTCCTCTCGCAGGACTCTCGGCATCCAAAGCCTCGCTCGACAGACGAACCTCTTTGGTCGGTGACTAGGGACACCAGCCACGGCCAGCGGAGGGACAGAGCTCTGCGAAGGGGGAGGGAGGGGACGCGCCCTGGACGCCCCCTCCTCGCCAGGGGACAGTGGAGCGCCGGGGCCGCGGGATGGACCGGATTGCTCTCACAGCACTGACAGTCGTGCCGGCCCCGCGAGGGGCTGGAGCCCCCGGGAGACAGAAGTTTTGGTCCTTTCAGAACGGCCGGAAAAGATCTTTTGTCTGGCCCCGGTTGATGATTAATAACCCCCGGCACCGATCCTGCCCTCGGCATGGTCCCTGGAGAGCCGCGGGGCTCAGCCCGCCCGGTGAAAAGGGATCGGGCCCTCCCCGGGGCGCGGGGAGATCCTGCCTCGGGAGTGTGACCGTCCTAAACGCGCGTTTTACCGATACCGATTTTTAATCTCTAAATCACAAAGGGACACATTCTGTGCTCCTTAATAGAGCACAACGCCCATTGACTTCTGTCCCATTGACTTCAGTGGGAGTTTCGCTCCATTAAGGACCGCAGAATTTGGCCTAAACTGACCGCAATAATTTTGTTGCCGGTAATGGAGCTTCAAAGCCCTCTCTAATTAGCCGACGAGCAAGAATCGTTAAACACGCTGTACAATTCCGAGTGTGCTGCGTGGGGGCTACGGAACAGCTGAGCAATCTGCTTCAGACCTGGAGAGCTCAGAAACCGTGTTCGGCGAAAATCCCAACTTTCCAGTGACAACTTGGGGACAAGGGCGTCTGACGAATCACTTGATATCTGCTGCGTTAGTGTCCGAGCCTAGGAAAGAGACGCTCTGAAAAGTTATGAAAGACCTGGTCATACACTCGGCTTTTGCCCCCCTTCGAAGACGCATTTAAACAAACACAGTATACACTGCTGCTCCTATTTATCAAAGATAAACCCAGTTAATTGTGTTTATCCTTAGCCCGGAGTACTCCTAACGAGTTACGCTAAATCCCGGAGTGCCTCCGAGCAGTGAGCAGCTGTGGTTTGGGCTGGGATGATCTTCACTACGATCAGGCACCTTCACGTCTAGCTTTATGACTAGCACTTTTCCCAGTACGGGGGCGGGGGTAGAGGGGGAAACACAACAGAAACAAATTCAATCCATTTTGGCTGAATTCATCTGTCAAGGCACTTTCATCACACCACGCTCCTGTCGCTGGTGGGCACAAACTCCTTCCTCAATTCCTCAGCTGTAGATCCAGCAGCGTGAACAAATATTTCGCGGATATTTAAATTTATGTTATACATGTACATTTAAGTCCCTGCAAACTGTCTAATATCTGTAAATTTTAAACTGGAAAAAACCGCGTGTTCCTCTGGAGATCAGATATTGAAGCAGTGAAAATGGAGTAAAGGCTTGCAATCCTTCAAGGTGAAATGCAGAAAGAAGAAAATAATAGTTGTTAAGTCTAAGTCGATTCATAAAATTTTCTCCACGAACTAACCATATGAGGGGGAAAAAACCCTCCCGAAACCCCTAGGCATGTCGAATATACTACTCATCCATGTTTGGAAAAAAAAAAAAATCGGAAGTTTTGGTCACTATTCTAGGCAAAATATGCTCAACAGATGATAGTGGAGATGCAGCCAGAAAACAACTCCAGCTATTTAAACTGCCAAATGAGACATAAAGCTGCATTGTAAAAATCATCTGGAAAACAGGTTTTCCTATTGAAGTCTCTATGTGTTAATTACTGTGATCTGGAAGAGCTTGTATCTAAATGCCTGGAAGCCGACTTTCACCCCGCATATGTAAATGAAGAAAGTGCTGAATCTAAGCCAGAGGGTTCATGTTCGGATTCATTTCCGTGCATGCCTAGACATTAATATGTGTTCATGTAGGGTTCGTACAGTACGAGGTGTTATTTCCTTATAAAGAAACACCAGGTCTCGCTTTCCATTCTCCTTACAAAATTATTCGCATTATTTATGCTACATTGAGCGATCTAATTTCTTCGTGATAGTCAGCTAATTGCTCTGGCAGGTAATTAGAAGCGGTTTACAACGCAAAGGGCTTTTGCGGTGGCCCTCGGATTATTAAGTTGCTCTGTAAATTATACCATATTTTCCGAAGAGAGGGAAGGGGAAGGGGCTTTTGAGAAGTTCTTCTGCTACGATCAGAGCTGAGACACATCCCTGTCCACCCCCCAACACTTAAAAAAATGGGGGGAGGGGGCTCTTCCAGGGCTCGGAGTCGAATTATTCTCAAGCACGCGATCTGAAGCCCATTTTGTTCGTGCTCACTGGTCCAGAATAACTTGGCCATAATGGCCGGGAATGGGCCAGGTCTGCAGCAAGCTTCCTGCGCCCTGGCAGCATCCAGCAGGCATGTGGGAAAAGAATGGCTTAAATGGGGACATCTGTTCAGTGTTGCTCATCTCGCTCCTGCAGCCAGGTCGGGTTAAGAGAATAACCTGTTCACCACCTTGCCTGCCTCCCGCTGCTCGTCTGCCCCCCTCCCCCGAAGTTAATAAGACTGCCGGGGGGGTGGGGACGGAGGGAGGGAGCGAGGGGGTGACCTAATTGCTCTGCCATATAGGCAAATAACGACAGGGAAAGGTGGCAGCTACATTGAAAGAGGAACAGTAAATACATCAATATTAGGGTCTCTCAAGTCAAATCGCAGGAGTTCTGCATTCAGGAGACGGCTGTGGTGCACACTGAGTGCGTGAACGGACGAGGGCAAAACCTTCCTGGCACAGTGCTCCGAAGGCACATCTTTCAGGGAAGACCAGGGGTTCTTCCACTCCGCAAATGGCAGCAAGCAAAAATGTTTAAAATGTTTTCCAGGTTGGCACTTCTATGCAGTTGGCAGAACAAAGAAATAAACACACACATATATACATACATACATACGTAGAAAGCTTTCCTTTTCTTCTCTGCAGGCTACGATTTTGGGTGTTTTAGGATTTGCATATGCGAGTGTCTGTCATGCACATTTATATACGCGCACATATCCACAGGCGCCCATGTGTATATATATTTATATATTTGTATGTTTATATATAAATAGCATGTATTTCGGGGCGTGACCCAGCTTCAGGCAGCCTATTTAATGGGAAGGTCCTGTCTTACACACCGATTTTCCAAACGTTTACTATATCTTGGCACCCTCTTGAAAAGCTTGTACTGTGATTTGAACACGTGTGGTTAAACCATCGGACCCAGAGCAGCTCCTAGATTATTTGTAATTAAGCACAATTCCCAAAGTAACATTTATCTTCCCGAAACTGCGATTGCAATTGTCAACCGTCTGGAGGAGACGCGGGGTAATCTGGAAGCATTAGCTCCTCTCCTAACGGAGCAGAATGAAAAGAAATCAATACCGCTGAGGAGAAGAATTTAGTAGTTTTTAACTGTAAGTGGTGCCTGGGAGAAGGTGATATATAATAGGGAAAAAAAAAAACAAACCCAGAAAGCAGCTTAAACAAATCTATTCTAGGCAGGACCGAAGGACGGGCGGCGGGGGCTCCGCGCTGTGCCCCGCCCGGTGCCGGCGCGCTCAGCCCGGGCGCTCGCTCTCCCCGCCGGCGCCTCCCGGTACTTACATGACCGCCCGGGAGCCGAAGCGTGCACAGAGATAACGTACCGGGAGAGCGGGGGCTGGGGGGGAGAGGGCAGGGAAAAAAAACGAGGAGGAGAAGGAGGAGAGGAGGATCTGATCTAGGCGCACACCGGCGATGTAAACAGAGTACAGTGGGTGTGAAGGTGCCTCTTCCTCTCCCTCCCTAGGCATGCACTCAGCAGCATGTGTCTTCCCGGAGTAATTTAATTACAGGGACATTTCCGAGACGCAGCTAGCTTTCTTTTTTTTTTTTTTTTTTTTTTTAAAGCACAGATTCCGATAAATAAATAAATAAATAAATAAAATAAACGACGAAAGACATCGAAGTGAAACACGAATCCCTTCCTCCGGCTGCAGACAGGTCGGCGTGTACCCTCTCCATCTCCAGAGTGGCTCAGAAAGGAGCCCGGGCTGTGCCGGGCGCCTCCCCGCTGGCTGCGCGGGGAGCAGTCAGGCCGCTCAAGGCTGGGAAACGCGGGGCGGGCAGCGGGACGGGGACCCCGGCAGGGCTGGAGGGTACCTGGGACACGTTTACACCGACGGAAGGAAAAAATAGCCCGCATAGGAATAGGTGGAAGCACCGGCTCACACGCACTGTCCGCTCCCGCCGCGCTGCATCCGGTGCCCGGCAGAGAGCTCCGGTCCCAACGGGAGTGCCCAGCGGGGCAGTGAGAGAAACGTCCCAGGTAAAGCACAGCAGTGCAGAGGTGCAGATGGAGTTTAAAGAAAGACATTAGCCACCCTCTTTGCTAAGTGACCACCAGGCACAGCACGGTCCTTTTCTGACTGGTGGCCGTTTTGTCTCTTTTACGTCCCATTCCCTTTTCTCCGCTCCCCGAACAAGCCGAGCCCTCGTGCTCCCGGAGATTTGTTTGTCACTCCTCCTTAAATCTTCCAGGTGACAGATTCTGGGTGAAGGTGTCGGGTGAAGGGGACACCTCCAGGCCCCCACCTACCCAGGGCAGCAGGTACGGGGCGGTGGGGCAAACACGGGGGCAATGCAGCCTTTTCCAGGGCACGGAGCCGAGGGAGGGTGAGGACAAGGCCCCCGCCTAGATGCTTTCCCCCGTGACCACGGGAGCGGAGTAGGAGCCGCTGGACGCTGAGGAGCGAGGCTTCCTCCTCGCTGGATGCTTGACAGACGGCGGAGCGGAGCCGCACTGCCAGGAAGGCGACAGGAGAGTCTGGCTCCCACCCGTGTGTCCCTAAACTGGCTCGAGAGTGGCGTGAAACGCTTTCCCTCGCTAACGCGGGCACCCAGCACACGGTGTGGTCAACCTGCAGTTCAGCTACTCCTTTTCAAATAGCACAGAGCTCTGTTTCCTCAAAGAGAAATCCCCCTCTACAGCCCGGTAGCGCTGTCTGTAGACAGGCGAGGACCTCTGGTACAAGGGTCTATCCATCTCTGTCCGCTTGCCGCTCACAGCTCGGAGAATCGGGGTTTGCTCCAAGAAAATCCACCCCCCCTTCCCGAAAGGTTAGCGACAGCTATCGTTGGGGCTAAAGTTCCAAGATTGCTAATCTACATTGTAGACTCTAGATGTTAGGTAGACTTGAGCAAGTTGTTCCCAGGATGTAAATTAGGTCCCAAAAGCTGTTGTCCAAATCGAAGAAACAGAGAAATTAATCTGGGAGACTATCCATCATAGGCTGTAATAAAGGGAGAGACATGGATGAGACAGATGATATGATTAAGGAGCTGTGGTCGTTTTAATTAACTTTTTGCTGTCCTGTAATGATCAAACTGGTCAACAGACCCGGTCAATAAGCATGTTAATATCAAACAAATAAAACCAGGGATGATTAAAAACCTCCTGGTTTATTAAATTTGAAATTCAAATGAAATTTATGCTGCGGATGCATACAGAATGCTAATAGATTTTAGCTTTATTGAGAGTGGATCCCACAGGTTTTCAAGAAACGGCACGAACATTTATCTCCTCCTGTACATTAAACTTCAAGTGTGGGGGGGGAAAGTTTTAATTAATTTCTGGAAAACCTCTTTGCTGCCCCCCCCCGCCCCCCCCCCCCCCCCCGCATTATGTTGATGTACTGCACCCTTAAGTGCAGTGGTCAATAAGGCAAATGCAAACAAAATTGTAAGCTTGCTTAAATCCTTTGCCCAGCAGGCAATGTATACAAAGGAGGAAGGTTACAGACGTTTCCGTGTCGAATTCAGAAAATATCAGCTCACCGCTCTCAAAGTTCAGAAGGTGCTGCTTTTCCAGTTTCGGGGAAATTATCAAAGTAGCAGGAGGATGCCCACTGGCAGGAGTTTTGTGATTTCTGTTCTGATGTATTTGCCTTTATTTTTCCTCCCTCTCAGTTGAGTTCCCTCGTAAAGACTCCCACGACTATTTTTACAACGAGTTTTTCATAATTTCCCACACGGTGCTTTTAAAGGAAAATCGCACTGAAAATTAAGGATTTTCGACCCCAAATCAAAGGAGTCGGGGCAAGCATCGGAACAAACAAACACGAAAAAATCAAAAAAGGACACGTTTCCTCTGGGCAGACAAGTGCAGACAAAATACGGATGCAACTGGAAGACCCACCCGGCTAGGCTGTCCTAAAAAGAGATATATCACTAAAGGCTTCTACTTTCCCGGTGTATGGCAAAGTCTCTCAGACTTTCTGGGGCTGAAAAGAATGCGTGTCGATCTTTTTACCTAACCTGGCACACCACAAAATGCGATTTTGTGTTCCTCTAAAATGTAATGCTCACGATGCTTGTTTTGCTCTTACGCTTTCTGATCTATGTCTTAATAGTTCCTCCCCATCTCCAGCAGATAAAGAAAGTGGAGATAAAAAGTTAATAAGCATTCATACAAGGGAGTATCTCCGGGAAAGGTTCTTCCCCTCTTTGCGGGTGATAGTATTGATTAAATTAAACCCGAAATTTAAACAAGTGTGCGTTAGGTCTGTAAAATGAATATCATTATAGAAGGAGACCAAAGCAATGAAGTTAATTCTTTTTTATTTGTTAAACGGAGTTCCCTCCTTCCCCCACCCCTTCCTCCTTCTGGGCTGGCCTGTCACGCCTTCTCAACAGGCTAAAATCATTCAGAGCAGCTCGCAGAGAGAAACGCGACATTTATGGTAAGCGTCAGCTTTCAGAGAAAGAAAGCAGTTCATTAATTTACTTCACTCTTACTTCAAAGTATGATAATGTACATTACCCCCTTGATCAATAGATATGATGTACAGTCAATATCCCTACGACACGGAAACGGGTCAAAACCGAAGCCGAGAGAAAGAGGAAAAACCTCCCATGGGAAGCTAAGCAAAGCCGTGGAAGACGCGGGGTGAGAGCACCTGGGCGAGCAGGGCCGGGCCGAGCGGGGTCCCCCAGGGACAGGGGCAGCGGGCTTCGTCCTTCCCGCAGCCGCCCGGGGCTGGGGGGTGGGGAGCCGAGGGGAGCAAAGCGCTCACCTTCCAGGGGGACGAGGCCGGGGGAAGCCAGCCCCTAATTGTGCCTGTGCCGCCCGGGTGGACTCCGCTTGTGCAACCTCACCGCCAAGAATCACCCCTGAAACCATGGTCGGCGAGGGCGAGGAGGCAGGGAACGACAGGCAGCAGTGGCCTAAAGTGTTTCCTCCCTTGCTGGGACAACGGGAGAAGAAGGGCTGACCAGAAGGGATCGGGATGGGGGAAAGGGGGAGGTTAACGGAGAAGAGGGATGCTATCGCTCCCCCCAGTCCGTGCCGATAATCATAGTAAGACTGAGATTGTGATGATTATGATGATAATATAAAAATTCAAATATAAACTGCTCCGCGGGAAAAAACCCACCCAAACCAACTGTTGCCAAATTACACACGGGGTGATGTGGTGGGGGAGGGGGGTGTGATGGAAAGAGGCGGCCGGGACAAAGTCGCCCGGCCCGGGGTGAGCGGTCCCCGCGGAGCGGGAGCGAGGCTCTCGCCGCTCGCCGACGTGAGTGCGTGAGGTCAGCAGCGCCGGCGGGGCTCGGCGGCCGCGCTCGACGGCGCTGCTGACTTCACGCAGTCACGTCGGCGGGCGAGGCGGCGGTGGCGGGGATTGGCTGGCGGCGGCTCAGCGGCACTTCAAAGCCGGCGAGGGAGCTACAATTGTGGTGGAATGGGCGGAACTGATCATTGTATTGCACACCTCTAAAAAAAACACTGCCTCTGATTTATCAATATAAAAAAGATCCTCTGAGAGGAGGGCACTTTTGTGTGATGGCAACTTCACTTCTAGGGGTGAGTCTAAGGATTTTTTTCTCTTGCTGGTTTAATTGGTTTCTTTTTATTGTCGATTGGAGGGGGTTAAAATAACCCCTGTCTTGACCGGGGCTATCAGTCTCCTCTATTCAGCCTGGGGTTTTTTCTTTTTTTTTTTTTTTTTTTTTTTCCCTTTTTTTTTTTTTCTTTTTTTTTTCTTTTTTTTTTTTTCTTTTAGCTTAAGTACAAGTGAATTTAGGAGAAAAGAAAGAGTGAGAGGGGGAAAAGGGGGCAGAGTCACTTTTCAGTGAGCAAGAAAAGGTTTTAAGGGCATTTGTAGAAACAACCTACAGCGCCTGGGCTGTGCTGTTCCTGTGCCCTCGAAGAAGTGGCTTTTCTTCTTTACATGTGACTGCTGGAAGAAAAAAAAAAAACAACAAACAAACAAACAAAAAATCCCAAACCCAGCACTGTCGGGTTTCTTGTGTGCAATTTTTTTAAAAATTTGCAACAGATTGTGGCTTTTTATTTCCCTTTAAAATAACACAACCCACCGTGTCTAGCAGGTACGTTCAACTCGTGTATGCATACATATTTACATATGTTAAATTTATATATGTATTTCATTATCATTGCTACGTAAATTAGTCTGATTTAAAGGATGCTTTAAAAAAAAGAAAAGAAAAAATAGTAATTTGATAGTCCTGCGATTCTGTATTTAAGAAAACAGCCTTACTGGCCTGGGGGACGGGGTCTGGCCACGTCCCGAGGAAAGGGAGCAGGCTGAAACGTAGCTGCCGCCGTGCCGGGGGCATCTTTAAAAGCTACGGCAACAGACGTAACTTTTTTCCCCTCTCTTTTTTTCTCCCCCTTTTTTAACCCTTCCTGAGCTCCTTCGGGGGAGGGGAGTTGGATGATGAAAAAAAGCCCCGGGAGGCGTTTGGAGGCAGAACCGCGGTGCCGGCCCCAGCCAAGGGATCCTCCCGCGGGATTCGAGAAACTTTGCTCCCGGGGCCGGGCGGCGGAGCGGAGCGGGGCCGGGCGGCGGAGCGGTGCCGGGCGCGGAACGCGGGGCGCGGGGCGGCGGCGCGGGGCCGCTCCATCCCTGACGCCGGCGGGACGGCCCTCTCCCCTCTGTGCCCGCAGGAGGAACCGCGGGTAGGCTCCACGCCGCTGGCCATGCTCGCCGCGACCTGCAACAAGATCGGCAGCCCCAGCCCCTCGCCGTCCGCCCTTTCGGACAGCACGTCCTCCTTCGGCAAAGGCTTCCACCCCTGGAAACGCTCCTCCTCCTCAGCCTCGGCGGGCAGCTGCGGCGCCGTGGGCTCCGGCCTCCCGGGCTTCGGCGTGGCGGGCGCGGCGCGGAACGGCTCCTCGGCGGCGGCGGCAGCAGCGGCGGCGGCGGCGGCCGCCCTCGTCTCGGACTCGTTCAGCTGCGGCGGCTCGCCGGGCTCCAGCGCCTTCTCGCTCACCTCCAGCAGCGCCGCGGCAGCCAGCTCGCCCTTCGCCAACGATTACTCCGTTTTCCAGGCGCCGGGCAGCGCCGGGGGCGGCGGCGGCGGCGGCGGCGGCGGCGGTGGGACCGCAGGACAGGAGACGGCGGCGCACCAGCCCGTCTTCATCTCCAAAGTGCACACGTCGGTGGAGGGGCTGCAGGGCATCTATCCGCGGGTGGGCATGGCGCACCCCTACGAGTCCTGGTTCAAACCCTCGCACCCGGGGCTGAGCGCCGGCGAGGTAGGCTCAGCGGGCGCCTCCAGCTGGTGGGACGTGGGTGCCGGCTGGATCGACGTGCAGAGCCCCAACGGGGCGGCCGCGCTGCCCGGCTCCCTGCACCCGGCGGCCGGCGGACTCCAGACTTCGCTCCACTCGCCGCTGGGCGGTTACAACTCGGATTACTCGGGCCTGGGCCACTCGGCCTTCAGCAGCGGCGCCTCCTCGCACCTCCTCAGCCCCGCCGGGCAGCATCTCATGGACGGATTTAAGCCGGTGCTGCCCGGCTCCTACCCGGACTCGGCCCCCTCGCCGCTGGCCGGCGCCGGGGGCTCCATGCTGGGCGGCGGCCCCGCCGCACCGCTGGCCGCCTCGCCGCGCTCCTCCGCCCGCCGCTACTCGGGCCGCGCCACCTGCGACTGCCCCAACTGCCAGGAGGCCGAGCGGCTGGGGCCGGCGGGGGCCAGCCTGCGCCGCAAGGGGCTGCACAGCTGCCACATCCCCGGCTGCGGCAAGGTCTACGGCAAGACCTCGCACCTGAAGGCGCACCTGCGCTGGCACACGGGCGAGCGGCCCTTCGTCTGCAACTGGCTCTTCTGCGGCAAGCGCTTCACCCGCTCCGACGAGCTGCAGCGGCACCTGCGGACCCACACGGGCGAGAAGCGTTTCGCCTGTCCCGTCTGCAACAAGCGCTTCATGCGCAGCGACCACCTCAGCAAGCACGTCAAGACCCACAGCGGCCCCGGAGGCGCCGGCGGCCCCGGCGGCGGCGGCCCCGGCGGCGGCCCCGGCCCGGGGGGCAAGAAGGGCAGCGACACCGACAGCGAGCACAGCGCGGCTGGCAGCCCGCCCTGCCACTCCCCGGAGCTGCTGCCGCCCCCCGAGCCCGGCCACCGCAACGGGCTGGAGTGACAGGCGGAGGCGCGGGGCCGTCGCGCCCCCCAGTCCCGCCGCGCTCCCGGCCGCGCCGCGCCCCGAGCGCGCAGCCCCGCGGCGGGGACTCGGACACGTAAGTAGCTGGCACGGCTCCGCAAGAACAGCGCTCGGCCCCGCAAGAACAGCGCTGGGCCCCGCGGTCGCTCCGCTGCCCTCCCGGAGCCCCGCACGGGGCTGGCGGTGCGGCCGGGCCGCGCAACCTCCGCGACGGCGGCAGGGGAGCGGCTCTGCAAGGGCGGGGAGCCGCCACCCCCCGTGGGGCGGCCCAGCCGCCCCCTCCTTTCCCCCTCGCCTCGAGACCCCCCGCCTCGTGTTGCTTTTAGAGCGGAAAAAACACCCACGTCCCCTCTCGCTTTGCTGCTGGAAACCGGCGCGTACTCCCTCCCTCCGCCGCTGGCGCCGGTAGAGCCGCGGAGCCCCGGCGGGGCGGGCGGGCGGGCCGGGGCTGCCCCGCGGCGGGCTCCGACGGCAGCGCCGCCAGCCGCGCTCCGTGCCCCGCACAGCGCCGAGCCGACACTCGGACCTGCGCTCATCCCGGTACCTGCTCAGAACCCGTCTGCTCCCGGGACCGGAGCGGCAGTGTGCTTATTGCCCTTCCTCCTTTTTTTCTTTTTTCTTTTTTCTTTTTCTTTTTTCTTTTTTTTTCTCAGTTTTAACAAATCGTTTACCTCTTCGAGTCCAAATTTCACTGAGTTTATCAGCACATTTGTATAATTCTCGTTTGAGCAGGAATCGCGAAATACGTTGAAAATAATTAGGTTGAAAGTCGTATATATTTTCTCTTAACTGTAGACAAATGAAGAAACACCGTGGGTTTCAAGCGAAGATTTCCAATGCCAAAAAAAGTGAGGCCGGGGGGGAACAGGAAAATTAAATATTTGTAGAATGCGTCTGAACCTATAGGTTTGTACCACTGGGGAATCGTTCTAGATTAGCTAAAAATTAAATAAAACTCCACCAATGTATCGGTGTGAGGTGCAGTTGTCCAGGAGACGATTTTGTATAGTATTTTTCTTGTAAATTTCTTCCAGTAAATATTTGAAAATATATTGAAGTACACTTGAGCTTTTTTTCCTTTTTAATTTTTTTTTTCCCTGTCACGAGAAAGCATTCTTGTTGCAGTCCTGGCTCACTGCATTTTTTTTTTTCTGGACTTCTTTCTTGAAGTGTGCATCAAATCACACTTCAGGATATAGGTTTTGCTTGAATATTAATTTAGCTAGGCATACAACTGTAATTAAGCAAACAATATTTGATAAATGTTGAATGACATTTAATTTAATGGAGCATGTACTTATTTGCATTTGCTGGCAGTTCAGGTATAGTTACGGTGAGAGTTCTCCTATATTTCATAAAGTGGGTTTGCCACGACCCATGTATTAAATAAACTGTCCAAGTGAAACTGAACTAATGTTGGCCTATGTGTATTTCCTGAAAATAATATTGATAAATGTTAATAAACACTCCTGACACTACATTAGCGGTTTGCAATGGTGCAAACTAATTGTCTCATTGTAATGTTGAAATAATTTGGATATTTCACATTGAAATGAAAAGCCCTTCGCTGGAACATTTTAGATTTGCATTTTAAATGCATGAAATGTAATTGATTTTTATCTGTAATATTTTAAATGGTATTAATAAACTCCAGAAAAACATTCTACTTTAGGTCAGCCAGTTGTTTTTCTTCTTTGTAAGTCCATCGTTACAGTCAATGATTTACTTTGAACTGATGTGGCATGAATTGTTCTCTAGAGTTTCAGAGAAAAGTGATCATACAACCAGTGTAAATTTTAGCATATACTGAAAGCAGCTTTGAGGCATTAAAATGGGTAAGTTGTTGTTCTGTTTCATGCTTTTTAAAATGCACTATCAGAGGAAACAGAATGAAAGATATTAGCTCTTTTTTAAAGAAAATATTTTTTACATTCTAATAGTACAGTGCCTTTCACAAATCCGAGTATGTTTGAGAAGCTGCTTTGCATATACCTACTCCTTGAAATTGTTTTTCACATCACGCCAGATCCATTGTGAAAGGAGATTTAATATTGAAATGCTGAGGGTCATTATTGCTTTAAAAGACAAAATAAAAAGTGGTCCTCCGCTTTTGTTTTGAGGTAAGGTGGTTGTGGCTGGGGGCGATGCTAATTGCTGTAGCGAGCACTAACTTCTTCAGGTCTCAGGGCTGGGAAACTTCGCGGTTGTGTGTGAGAACTCCCTTCTTGTTCGGGGGCGTTTTCCCCACAGGACAGGGAATCTGGGCAATTTCAGGGGCTGCAGGGTGCTGTCAGCCAGCCGGTCCAGCGCTGCCGCCTTTGCTGTGTCCTTTAAATCTTTTCCACAAGTTCTCCCAGGATAACAATAAAAACACAATTGTGCCTTTGGCATTTGCTTTGCGTTTTGGCAAAAAACCCCAAAACACCAAACCGAAACCGAAACCAACCCAAACCCCTCAAACTCCTAACACTTTCTTTTAGCATCTTCTTTGGGGGTTGGGGGGATGGGGAAGCATGTGGAAGCCGGGTTGTTTCTGCTTGGAAATCTGGCCTCTCGTGTTACCTAGGGAGGTGATGCTCACTGTTGGGGTACTGTTGAAAAATCAAGGCTAGAGCATGTAATCTGCATAGCAGAACGATCTTTTGTGCACTCGTGTAAAACACATGGTTGTTGGTAGTACCTTATACAACAACTGCAGGGCAATGAAGCACAGACTAGTGAACTCCAGATGCATTCAGGATTTTGGTCCTCTGCATTATGTAGGGGTTAGACGGGACTGCTAACAGCCACTAGAAACAAGAGTTGCTCTGGTTGACTTTTTCTGAGCTGCATTCAGATTTTGCTTCATAACAAATGCAACCAGGAGAGGCCTGCAAAGTTTGCTACTGAAACAAAGCAACAGTTTGCTCTGATTTTTTCGTTACTTAATGCCATGTAAATGGGATGGTGTAGCAGCACCTGATTTCCCCAGTGGGAGTGAGAGAAAGTGGTTATGTTACTTGGAAATTTTGATCTTGATGAAATAGTCTGAGCAGTTAGTAAAAAGGGTAATGGAGAAGAGGATAACTTCTAGTGCTGCTTCTCTGATATCCACCGGAAAAGAGAGCACTATCAAAATGCTGTTGTCCAGGAGCTTGATGGTTTCTTTAGGGCACTGGTTGCTCCATCTTGGGACTGACTGGTAGTGGGATAAGAGCCAGCACCAAAACTCATCCTTTGCCCAGGAAGGAGCGTGTGCTGCTGCTGTTTGGGAGCCGCCAGTTTGGATACAGGCTGTGTGAGAACATACATATTTTTCCTTTCTTTTACCAGCAAAACCCAGCACTTGAAGGCTGAATAGCTCCTTTTTGTAGTGGATTTACTTTTACTAAACCCTTCCAGATAAGGGCATTGAGTTGCTTGATAGGAGCCGGGAACTTGTCTCTGCGTTGTGCAGATCAAGGTAGAGTTAAACTAGTTTGCTGACCTGCAGGTCAAACCGGTGTCCATCAACTCACCTTCCAACTGCCTTCAGATGATTGTGGCCATTCCCGTTTGCTCTCTGACCTTTTAAGTCGCTTCCCTTCAAGCTCATAGCAATGTCTATCGAATTTCGTGTCCTGCTTTACCCATTATTCCGGCTTTTTATTGTCATTTTCCAGTTTAAATTTTCAATAGAGCAGTGATGGGAGGTGTGTGGAGCTGAAGTGATTTAAAACACCACTTCATTTTTGCCTGCTGGTAGTGCCTTTCCTGCTACCCTCGGCCTGACGAGACTAAACAGCAATCAAAAGGTGTTGACTCCATTCCAGTCTAGGAATGTGAAAGCAGAAAACAAGAACTGAAATCTCAAATGCTTTATTTGTGGATATGATGGCTAATCCAGCCGTCAACACATTCACAGCTGTAAACGTGATGGAGTAAGGATACTTGATGCAGTCCAACAAATCTTTCAGTACGACTGGCTGGAAGTAAGTATGAAGTTGCCAAAACCTGACACATTTCAGTTGCATTCTGTGAAGAGACCTCTGGTTTAGCTTTGCGAAGGAGCTGGGAGAAGGTGCGAACAAATCAGGTGTGCAGTTGCTCCTGCTCTCGCCAGATTTACGATAAAAGGACAAAGATCTTTCACTGTGTCAGAATAACCTTATGTTTCTTAGAATAAATCGGGATCTGCTTTCTCAGCTCACTCCATCACACTTTTTTTTTTTAATCATATTAAAAATTCCTCAGAAATTCCATGAAGAAAAACACATTTTGCAGTATCTGCTTTAAAAAGTAGAACACCAATTTTTTTTCAGTTGTTATGTCATCGTTTTAAGCAAACTGGCTGTGCATGGGGAAATTGTTACACATCAGGAAGGTGTATATCGAGAAAAACTGTGCTATTTAGGACAATGACTGTGTTTCCTGTTCTATGGTCTTCTAACTGCCACTTGGAATTACTTTTTTAAAAAAGGGGATTAGGGAAATAGAGGATAATGGCAAGTGCATAGGAGCTTTAGTGAGGCACTCTAAATACAGAGTAATTCCATTTTACACTTGTGGATTTCGAAACAAACTGGGATCTTGTATTACTTCTTGAGAAGTGCACAATTTTCCAAGAAGCATATTTATACTGCCTGCAAGGCCCGGTGAGGAGCTGAATAATGGACCAGCCTCCTGTGAAGCAATCTTGGTCTTGGCAATCGGAGAATTCTGCTTTTCAGGCTGAGCGATACCGCTCTGCAAAGTACAAAAAGCAGGCAGGGAACCCCGACGTTTTGCAAAGTTGGTGTCCCCGGGGAGGCGATGCTGGGAGCAGCCCCCGCTCCCGGCTGGAGCCTCGGGGCTGTCCTGTGGGTCCGAGACTCAGAAGGAAGGCTTGTGAGCGTTCATCCCTTGTTATGGAAAGAGAGATGGTTGGGCGGGAGGCTTCTTTTGAACAGCTTTTGCTTCTGGGGCGATGTCAAGCCGTGCAAATTTCTTTTGCGGGAACGAGGAAAAGAATAATATATTTTTTTCAATCCTTCTTCTTATTATTGTTGCCGGCAGCATACTTTTCATTGCGCCTGTCCTCATCCCTTGAGACAGGAGGATGTGTATGCGTGTGCCTGTGCACTCAGTGCGACCCCCAGCTGTCTCCACGCCTTACCAGCTCTCCTTCCGCTGGCAAAGAAGCCGGCCACTCGCACATCCCGCTTGCTGCTGAGCAGAAGGTTCCGCACCTGGCCCGGCCTTCCTCCGCATCGCTGCCCCGGTGCTTCTTTCGAGGGCGATTCTCTCTCCCCGTTGCTCCCGTCCCCGGTTCGTGCCCGGCGCGGCCACGGCCGCACTGGAGAGAGCGGGGCCGGCGCGGCCGCGGCTGCCGCGGGCCCGCAGCGCCACCCGGCGTGTGCGCCCCGCCGCCAGCGGGACCCCCAGGCCGAGCGGGGCTGCCGGGCCGGGCCGGCCCGGAGGGGAGCCCTGGCAGAGCTCTGCCGCTCACCCGTGCGGTGCCGGCGGGAGCGGCGGAGGCGCGAGGCTGGCCGCCCCTGCCCGCATCGCACTCGTCCCGGCATCGGGAGCCTGCGTGTCCTTCAAACTCGGGGCGTTTTACTCGAAATCACAGCCAATTCTCTCCCTCTGGACGAAGTACCCTGCTTTCCCCCAGGGGAGACACTGCGACACTCCTTAGGACGGTAGGGTTAATTTTTTTTTTTGCAGAACAAATGGTCCAGAATTCGTTTCTGCGGGCAGATGAGAAGCTCCACGCCTTGAGAATGAATGTCCGTGAAATCGCCTGGAAATAGGTGAAATGGAGAAGGTGCCTGCAGACCCCAGGCTCTGCCGAGCATTCACGAGAAGTGGGGCTGCCGGGGATCCCCGCCGCAGCGGGACGGTGTCCTTGTCCCGGATAAAGAAACGCTGGAAAAGCGAAAGCAGTGTAGGGAAGGATGGAGGATTTATTTTAGATGTTTCATCCCCGAATTCTGTGAAAGCTGCTGGGAGGGGGAGGTGTGACAGGGTGACAAGGGCTTTTGGCTGAGTTGCTAAACTCATTCATGTCTTTTAATACTAGCTCAGGAACAGCTTCTTTTTTTTTCTTTCCTTTTTTTTTTTTTCTTCCCCCCCACCAGATTATTGCAGAAAATTCTGTTCCGAGGAGGAAAGGCTCCAAAGTTATAAAATTCTTATATTTTGTAAATTTAGCTTCTCAGGGTAGCTCAGGTGTTCTCTTCCTGCCTTGCACTTGTGAAAGGCAGAAAGTGTGTCCTGACAATTAAGATTGCTCCACAGTTAATTAACGCTGCTCCCGGGTTCAGTTTCAGAAAGGATTTTTTTTTCTTTTTAATCAGAATGTACATCGCGTTATTAAATTCCCACAGCCCTGTTGGCGGGGTTTGGGAAGGGCCAGCGGGGCAGCCCCGCGGGAGGCACCGGCGGCGGCTCCCGGGGCGCGGGGGGACGCAAGGACGCGGTGATAACGCAGCGCGATGGGCACAGCGGGCAGAAGTGTCCTCTCAAAGGAAATGCGGCTGGCAAAGAAAACCCCTTCAGCCTGCAAACAAGGTGTTGAAGTACTCTCGCCGCCTGCTTCCCTGCCTCCGATTGCAAGGAGCAGGCGGCCGGGTTTTTAACTACTCTGCGGAAGAAGTTTTAACACTCAGAACTGCCAGGTCTTTCCTCTTTGCGCTGCTGTCCCTTCTTACATAGCTGTAGAAATTTTTAACCCCTTAGTCGCCTTCTCTCCTGTACTTTTCAGGGGTTTGGGATTTGTTTTTTTGTTTGCTTTGTTTTGTGGGGGTTTTGTTTGTTTGTTTGTTTGTTGTTTTTGTTTTTAGGTATTTTCATGCTCCTACTCTAAGATCAGACATGGATGCCTGGCAACAGGTATGAAGATTTTCTTCTCCATTAATGCAATCAACCTGTTGTGAGGATGATGCCTATCCTTGCAAATCTTGCCTATTGCAAATACATTACTACCACACTTCACTCATCTGCCTTATCAGAGTTGTCAAGTGAGTCCTGTGATCTGTCTTACTCAGGGTAAAGGAGGCAACCCACAATTATTTGCCAGTAGTGATTTTTGGTTTCTCCAAATAAATAAATAACCTATAAAGTGGTACTGCTGAAGAGGAAAGGGTGCTACATTTGATGTGGAATTTAGGTGGACAATGCAAACAGGCTGTCCCGAGGAGGAAATCCCTACCTGGTAAGAAGTTGGTACCTGAAACGTCAGTAAGAGCCAGCATCACTGTTTTCTGTGTGTGTTTGCTTTGCTTTGCATAGTCCAACCATTACCACACTGAGAATGGGGTTTAATTTGCTTATCCATATACATATGAAAGGACAAAGCCAAACGGAGAAAACACTTGCCAAACAGAGTTTTCAATTGGGCTGAATGCAGCGGCATATTGCTAACTCTGTATCTTCTGTGTTAGGACAAACACAGGTCTCACTTTTTAGAGGGGTGCAGAGCAGGACTCCTTCCCTCCAGAGCCCTGGTGTCACTCACACGTAAAGTGACACAGCCCTGGCTCAGCAGCCGGGGAGTTTATCAGTCTCATGCAGCAAGCCCAAGGTTTCCAGCAGACTTCTGTTTTAATGCCCACTTTGACACTGGATCACTTCTACTTTCAATTAAACTCAAAAGCCTGTGGGAACAGCTGCAGACTAAATTTACGTCCCCTTTTGCCAAGCACAGAATATTTAGAAGAATGAATGAATGAGTGAATGAATGCATGTGTGAATTGAAAACACATGCAAGCAGCATATCTTTATTAAAAGAGAGCTTTCAAAGCTCTGAATTCTGAAAGACTTGGATCCTGAAAAAATTGCTCTAGTCAAAGACATATTTAAAAATGTAAGTGCAGTATATTTGTTTTTAGTTCTGCCTAGTCCTTCTCCATTCATGACATAGAAATTCAAAAATTCAGTCTGACCTGTTTCTGCTCATAAATGAGAAAAGCATAAATGATGTCAAAGTCATGCTGTGGATCTTGTTTCTGTTCTGGAGAGCTACTGAGTACCCAAACATGAGTACAGTTACAAAACATGATATGTAAGAGTTCATAATGTTTTATAGACATTAAATCACAACCTGGCTAGCATTCATGTCAGGCCCTGCTAATTTTCACTTGCTGTGGCAGACATTAAGTTCTTCTAACTTTATGAGTCAGGTAAGAAAGTTGATGGACTTCTAAGATGCTAAGTTCCCACATCCATATCTTCTAGTCTATCATGAGGTAAAAATTCTAAGATAAATGGCATATCAGAGAGGGATGTAAAAATGCTATTGCTTATACATTCAAGTTGAAATATAGATACACAGAAAAAAAGATTTTCCTCCTCATGACACAGTATTTTTGATCTTAAATGTACAGCCAGCAATGATTTCCTGTTGTCAGTAATACTAGATAAAATGATTGTGGATGATAGGAGAAGCCGCGTTGCCTCTAGAGATAACACATATTTTACAGGTTCGACTACTTATTTTCAATACCTTTCAATCAAAACTTAATAAAAGATGAAAACCATGAAAAAAAAACAAACCCACAAAAACATGGGTAGTGGTCTTAACTAACAAGTCTTTTCATCTGGTAGTATTTATCTATTTTGTTTTGATTTTGTCATTTGGAGGCAGAAAGATGTTTGTTTCATAATTTAATTGCTGACCTGCTATCAAAATGCTCATGGGAGAATTAACAGAAGTTTTAAAAGAGACCAAAACCTCAAGAAAATATGCACATCTTTTCTTGTAAAGGAGTGAGAGAGAGATTCAACAGCTAAATATAAATGAAAAAATTTCAACCTTTTGCAAAATCATTGGTGAATTGTACTTACTGATTGTGGGCCAAACACACACTTCATCTGCTGCAATAAATTTAAAATTACATGTGTGGATTTTGCCATTTGATAGCAGAGGAAAATGCACTTCTGAAGTCAGGCTTAATTCAAGAAAGTTCTGTTAAAAATACTTTGATACAATTTATTGTGTTCCTTCAGGCACAGAAGAGATCAGAAGGGAATAGCTGCATCAACCAGATACATTTTTGGCACGTAACTTAGCCACACCTCTCCTGCTTGTAGTAGTCATCATAATCTCACTAAGACTGCTATCTTTCCCTTATGGTTTTTTGTGTCAGCTGTCATTTCTAGCCCAACTGCAATAACTTCTCTGATAAAATCTCTGTTTAGTCTGTGTTGGACAAATTTTCATTCTCATGAAATGCCGTTTTTACTGGGGCTTTGCCTGGGTGAAGACTGAGCTGAAGAGTCAATAGCACATCAGGCTCTGTCCTCATGGTAATGTGCTTTAGGACACAGAGGCAGCAGAAGGAGGGATCTTGGTTATGGGTGGGTTTCAAGGCTGATCTTATTGGGGTCTTCCCCTGGGAAAAACAAAAACAGAAAAAAGAGACAAGATGAAACCCAGTGAAGAGAACAGGAACAGGAACTAAAACATGGGCACTTGGCTGCTGCCCCAACCAGCAAGCACCTTGCCGTACAGGTCCCTGCATGCCTATGTGTGGATGTCCCTGTATGCTCTCAGGCTCGCTATGGCCACTTTGGTGTCTTATCCTGCTCATCCCTCATGAGCTTCGCCCTGTCCCCATGCTCTGAGGATTCTCTCTGCTCACTACCAGGACCTAGCTCCCCACACGATGTACAGGGAACTGCTTTTAATGAATGATGAGAGAAAGGTCATAGCAGTGTGCTTTCCTTTCCTGTGACTCACCAGTGGCCTGGGCCCGGGAAAGGTAGGCTTCCAAGCAGTCAGAGCAGAGGTGCCCAAGCTGAGAAATGAGCAGAATTTCAGTCATTTCTCCCCAGGCGCTGTCTAACTGCTAAATGCACATTGACAAAACGAAGCATTTGCTCCAGAGATCAAATGATGTGTGGTTTCTCTTGTATTCATGCCAAAGAAGAAAGAGATCTGTATCTCAACAGAGATGTAAATGCTGATGAAAGCTTCTTCTGAAATGGGAGCAGTAACAAAAGCTGCCAGGCTGGAGAGATACTTTAGCTTGTAACAAGGCATGAGACTGCCCTTCTCTTTAATTGGGATACAGGGGAAAACTCCACTACTTAGCTGCCTATTTTCTTCATTTTTAGTAAGCTAATTGCACCTCAAACCAGCCAACAGATACAAGAGTTCCTGTGAGGAGAGGTACAGAGGCTGACTGGTGGTTTGGTTATATGAGAATTGTTTCTATAAGAAATCACTTCAAACTACAGACCAATTTATTTCCACATGTGCACGCTGGCAAACAGTATTTAATGAACTTAGAATAATCTTTACATTTTTTCACTAATACAAGAATATGTCCCTGCATATTCTCATACATATTCTCTGTCCCTACAGAGACTGCCTGTTTTCTTGAGGTTACATTTATATTTGAAAAGTACCTTTCCCATTATGTAAAGCTGATTTGTGTAACTGAGGCTGTGGGATGGATTGTTCAATAAGGGAAATTCAGAAGGGAATTGTACCACATTTAACTCAGACTTACAAACTAATTAATTAACAAAAGACCATTCAATTCAGAATCTGGTACGAATAGGCTTGCAAACTAAAGTCACTGAGTTGCAGATTACTTTTCTTAAGAGATACTGCCTTACAACTTGTTTTTGCGTGTGGAAAAATTCTGGAATATTTTTGATTGATAAAGTTAAGTCAGTGATTTTCCCTGAGCATAAGGATCTTACATTTCACTTTTATCTGATGGGAAGGCACCTCACATACTGCAAATCCTGCCACCAGGACCAGTTTCGTTTCTCTCTGTGGGAAGCTGGAGGTATAAAACCTCTATTGTGATGACATTCTCTATCACAGGACTAGAGCAGTTGTGGAAAGCTGTGAATTTAGGATGGATTTAGGACTGCTGAAAAGAAACTCTTTCCCACTGTGTAAGGAGCAGCTCTGATTCTTGTTCCAACACTGGAAGACTTAATGCAGCAGCAAGAAGCACACATTTATGTAGAAGTGGAGTTGTGCATAAGTTTTGCTGCAGTTCAAATGAGCTACTGGAATACTCAGGGTACTTTCAAAATTCAGCCGGGAAGCTAAATATCTAAACATATAGAATCTCCTGTCTATGGAGCTCTACCAGCACAGGGAGTTAGGACCTTCAGAATGAATCTGGACAGTCAGAGGCTCGTTAAAGCAGCAGGAGGAAGGGGGCAAGTGGATGGCCATGCCTGTTGTCACAGGGCAGTGCTGCTGGGCACAAAAACAGGCACTGCAGTTGTGCCTCCAGGCATAAAGTGGCTCTTCTTAGCCAAATGTGTGACATGCTGAGGGAGGGAGAGAAGTCTCTGTCACACACGCATGTTGCATAACCATCAAATATGCCTGCAATATAATTCTGTCAGAGGCAATTTTCACTTCCACATGGTTGCCTTGGGAAGCCTTCCTTTCCTAGGCTGAGTTGCAACTATTGAATCTCAGCTGGTTTAGCTGAAAAAATATCGTGGAATGATGCCTTTTGACTGAAATGGATTGTTTCACACTGTGTTGTAATGAAAATAAAATCTAAATTAGGCAAACTCTGTCTTCACCATGTTATGTGCCTGGTAATTTTCATGAGAAGTCAGGGGTTTTTTGATTTATTTGCAAAACCATTTTGAGAAGGTTTTCACATTTTCACAGTGCTTTCCACAAAAAAGTGCCAAATTTTTCTTCCTGAAAGTAAAACTGAAAACCAGATATTGAAGCGGCTAGCTAAAATTCACAAGTGAAGGCTATAAGAATATCCTGATTTTTCCTCCCGATATTTTTGACACACAAATAAAGTCTTTTTACTAATTGCTAATTAGATTTATCATTGGCATGAAAACTTCAGTGAGCATTGCAGGTCTTGTGCTTTGTGCTCAGGTCAGTACTTGTCCTGTCTGCTGAAAGATAAATAGTATGTTTTCATAGGATGATAGGCTAGACTCTCTGGCAAAGCTCACATGGAAGTAACACTATCACAGCAAGTGTCTACTTGAGGATTTGCAAAAAAACCCAAACACCTTCCCTATAGGCATATTCACAATTTGTTTGCTAAAACACCCAAAACAAGTCAAAACAAGTGAGCAGGACAAGAGGGTGGAGGGCCCAGGTGAACAGCAGTACCTTTGTGCAGGGTACATAAGTGGCTGTCCCAGCTGGAGGTTCACAGCTGTTACACGGTTTACGATTTTCCAGATTTCAAACTACAAATCAGATATTTCCAGCTAGACCACCAAATTACTAAACAGTGTCACACAAGGAAAATACTCAGCATTATGCAAACAAGAAGCAAAACCCTTCTGACATTCTCAGTTTGCACCCAGAGAAGAGGAACACTTCCCATAGCAAAGCAATGGACGAACAGAAGACCTGAAACATAAGGCACCATGAAGAGGACAATCAAGGTAATTCAAATTCAGAGAAAGATAACTCTCTTACAGTCAAAAAAACCACAGCAAGATGAAATATTATAAATATTAATGTATTAAATATTATCTATTACGTCATGGTAAATGTAATATTATAAATTAATGGTAATATTAAATGGTAATATTATAAATTTTGATGTAAAAATGCAAAGGGGAAATATTATAGGCTTATCTTTAACAACCACAATCTGTCTATTTGAAGACGTGACACTAGCCTGTCTCTCAAAAGTCTTCCTTTTCCTCTGTTCCATCCTCCCTCCCATTTCCCTCTTCAAAGAGCAGTCTGGTTTGCAGTTTGTTTGTTTTGTCACTCCAAATTTTTATAGGACAGTTTCCTGTCCAGAGTGTCTGATGGGCTGCCTTATGCTCATCAGTGACTGCTCTCTTGCTGCTACCCTGGTTTGAGCAAGTTCACACAAATAAAAAGCAACAGGTCTTGGTTATTAAATGCAGAGAGCAGTGCACACATAAAGGGCAGTGTGGAACATTAGGTACAGAAATGCATGCTGGAAAGAAAAGAGCATCTGAAAGAATCTGTAAAGATAGTCCAGAGTAGGAGATAAGTCATGGGAAACTGTGGTGATGCCTGCGTCCAGTGTGTAAGGGCAGACGACTTGAATTTGAATGTTGCAGATATCAAGTGTTAATTCACAGAACCATAGACTGGTTTGTGTTGCAAGAAATATTAAAGATCATCTAGTTCCAGCTCCCTGCCATTGGCAAGGGCACATCTCACTAGACCAGGTGGCTCAAAGACACTTCCAAGCTGGTCTTGAACACCTTCAAGGATGGGGCGCCCAAAACATGTCTGGGCAAACTGTTCCAGGGTCTCACTGCCTTCATTTGAAATAAAGCTATTTTTAAAAGCCCCGTCCTCTTAAAGATACACAGGTTGTGTGATTTCCTCAGCTTGTAATTTAGGGATAGCACTAGAATCTGGTGAAAAATTTATGATGAAATCAGATTGAAGGATGATGCAGGGAAATATAAGGAGTATTCAGTGAGGGTCTACAAATGGGGGCTGGATAAAAAAGACTGCTCTTCTATCTAGTGAAGGAGGAGAATTAGGAATTACACCTGAAGAAACTGTATGGAAACCAGAAATATAAAAGGGAAAGGATCTTGTGATACTTCAAGTGTCACTGTGTGTGAACTCGGCTGAAATAAGCCAAGTTTAGACTCCAGGCTACAAAATTTTAACTGTGATGATAACTAGTCATTGGAATTAAAAGAACCATTTTCTGGGATCATCAAAAAGACTACAGCAAAATTCTTGCTACTGTTAACTCTTCAACCACTTTTGTTTTTTAAAGGAAATAAATTATAGTCTAGGCAGAAATAAGTTTAAGGGACTCCCTGGTACATCATTTGAGGGTAATCATAGCAGTCCTCTACAATGAGTTT
Organism: Prinia subflava; assembly: GCF_021018805.1. Classification (NCBI taxonomy): domain Eukaryota; kingdom Metazoa; phylum Chordata; class Aves; order Passeriformes; family Cisticolidae; genus Prinia; species Prinia subflava. The sequence continues at coordinate 122,923,584 of NC_086247.1, forward strand.
AGTATCTCTGAATCTATGTAGATAAGCCACCACCTACAAGATTGCAAAATTATTTGACTGCCAGAGGCTGTAGGAACTCTAGTCTGTATTTAACATTTCAAACTCTGTGAGAGCTAGAAGGGGCTGGCTCTGAACTCACAGATTTGTTTCAGTGAGGCCCACCATCAGCTCATGTTGAGATATTTTTGTATAATTAGGTTTGAGTGGATTATTCATTTATCTTGCACGTTTGCATAATAAATTTGAAATGTGTTTAATTTATTCCTTGATCATGTGGTGAAAATACAAAGTTTGAGAAAAATCAATTTTTGACCAGTTTTGCTGACTCATTAATTTAATTAATCAAAATATTTTTCTAAAAAATCAAATGCTGACTTCTGCAAAACTTTATTTTAGTGTCAGTGAAGGATCATGTTTAGCCTTTTTTCAACCTTGATTCATGGCCCACTGAAATTTATAGGAGCTATTCATTAGCTATAATGAGCTTTGAAATGGGCCCCTTGTGAAACAGACTGCACAGATGAGAACAGATGCAATCATATTTGGATTTTTAAACCGCACAGCTTGAATCTGAATTGTTTGCATTCAAGTCAAAGTGTGCTGACTTAGGAGAAGAGATAATTGTAACAGTAAGATGCAAATGCCTACTAACTTTTACTGATTGCTCTGCCATGAATTCCTCAGGCAAACAGATGTATAAATGGAATTCTGCAAGAGTTTGCCCTGGCTGTGTTATATTCAATATTTTCATTAATGACCTAGATGGGAAGAAGAGTATGCTTATTAAATTTCCAGAAAATGTCAAGTTGAGAAAGACTGGATGCCAGAGGACAGGATTAGAATTCAAAATTGCCTTGACTAACTGGATAAATTGTTGAAAAAATAGGGTGATTTTCAATAAGAACAAGTTCTAGGAACGAAACTCAGCAGGGAGTCACCAGTTGCAACAGTGTCATGCTCTTGCAAAACACCCTCCTGACATACACTGGGCAGGAATACAGATTACAAAGCATGGCAAATAATCCTTCTGCCCTGCTCAGCACGGCAAATGCCTCAGCTAGCATATGCAGCCTGGCTCTGGGCAAAAGACTTCATGAAGGGTGTGTGCCAGCTGGAAAATATCCAGCAGAAAACGATGAACAGCAGAGATGATTTGGGTTAGATATCAGGGCAAAGCAGTCCTTTCAACAAGGAGAGTGGAGCAGAGGTTGCTGGTGGTTAGGCATTTTCAGCACTGGATACCTATTTATATCTGTGAAAGCTGAAGGTCTGCTTTAGACATTCCATCTGCAAGCCTAATAAATCCTTTAAGTGAGCTTGAGCTGTGTTTATTCTAGGCTTTGTACACCACAGTGTGAATTAGCTATGGTTCAGTAAATGTTTTTAGAAGATAAGTCTACCCTAAACCCAGAACTAGGCCATGTTTGGCATGGGGTGTTTAGAAGTGCCTCAGGTGTCAATACATATATATTTCAGCTAAGATTATTCTACATTAAAAAGATTTAATTTTTTACCCACAAAAAGATCTTTAGTACTTCAGCAAATCTGAAAATGCATTTCTAATTTTTTAACCTATGACTGAGTGATAATATGACTGATTAATAATGAAGCATTTACCATTCCCATTTCCTCCTTCATGTAACTTCAATAATTCCATGGGTCACACAATTAATGCAAACCAAAACCCCTACGATTTTCCAAATATTTGTGGTAATGATCTTTATTGAACTGAGTGCACTGAAGAGTTCAACATCACGAGAGACTGAAGCTCAAGCACGTATACGGTCTATTTTTCAGATAATTTGTACAGTTTTTCAAGGACACATTTTATTAACATTTCTTGATATTTTGGTATATGCTTGGCAGCTGTGGGATTGTGTGCATCTCTAAGAAGGTAAGAAGTCTTCTATTATGGGTGAGATTTCGTATTCTGGGCATTTAGCTCAGCAGGATACTTCATCAAAACCAGTGAATAGATATTTCTTCCAAGAAATAAGCAGAAGGAAACTTATAAGGAAACCATGAAACTTTAGCATTGTTACACGCTAAAAACTGACTCATAAAACCAGTAAAAATTTCCTTTCCAGTTGACCCTTAAAGTAGTTCAATGTAGCCCTTGAGGTTGTGCACCTACACTTATTTCATATAACCACAGTGTGCTAACCACATTATCAATTATAATTTATCTACAAATGTGTAAAAGAAAATACAGATCAAGAATAAAGATCAAGAAAAAAGAGATTGTGACAAATGAAATTTGTCACAATCATTAAGCTTCTCTGTAAAATGTCACTATCATAACAAATATTTTTTTTATTGTATTTGCTTCTTATCAGGATTTCTCTATCCATTGTTCTTAAGGTACTTTTAAATTTGAAGAAGTTAGCAGTAATACAGATTTACAAAAAGAGAAATTGAAGCATGGGACGCAAACATTGGGGGTATCCAGGGACAGAACATAAATCTCTAAAACCCACCTGTAGCAATTTAAATTGGGACTGAAAATGGTTTAAACACTAAATAATAAATTAAATTTGAACTGAGCTGAGATGCAGCCTGAAATCAGAAAAAAAAAATTTATAGATTTTACTTTGTTCAATTTGTGTTTCCAAATCAAATCCATCACTACAGTCCTTAGCACCAAGAGTTCAGTTTAATGATTTAAATCTCCTCTTACAAAAATTAATATAAAACCTAGAACAACAATTTAAAATTATGCAGCTAATTAATTATATCTGTCACTGTTAGTTCCAAGGGAGTCTGCTTAGTTGCATATTTTATGGAGGAGGAAAAGAGGGAGTAAGCACTTGAGTGAAAAGATGAAAAATTGTCTGCAGCCACATTCATATTCAGCTCAGTGTAAAAAGTGTGTATTTATTCTCTGAAGGCAAGAATACTGATCAGATTGAAAGACTCCCAGTCCTAAATAGGACCTATGTACTATGGAAAAAAGCCTGTAAATCCAGCAGGTCAGACAACGCCCTTTTGATACTAACTGCTCTCTTTTTTTTTTTTTCCTTTCCCCTTCTGACAGCTCATTTCCAAAGAAGACCTCAAGCTATTGATGTTTTATGGCAATGTTTGTGCATTTGCTAAATTAAAATATGTTTCATGTCTTGCTATTACTGCTGGTGAATTCTTTTTATTTTTAAATTGGTAACAACTGGAAGAGTAACTGCATTTGGTGCTGGTGATGGTTGTAAGTGGTCTCAATGCAGGTCCTTCTGTTCTTGGCACAGGCAGGAGTTTGTTCCACCATCTGAGGCAAAATAAGAGACTTTATCATGTGTCTACATGGTCTGTCAAAAAGAGAAATGGGTTTGGAAACCTCTAAAGGCAGCTCTGGATATGCAAATTCATGCAAGGTAAGATGGATAGGATCTATTTCTATGAGTCTGCAAGGCCTCCCTGTGTAATGTCTGCCACTGACCAGCTAAGGAAAGAGCGTACTTTTGTACGTCTGCTTCACTGGACAGGTTGCACACATTTAGGATAACTGTATGATGCCTCTCACACTTGATAACCCTCTGCTGGCAAAGCCTGTTACTTTATTGACCCTTCCACCACAGGGATGGGAAGAGCACAGGCTGCTTCAGGAAGCTGAGTCTAATGACTTAAATCAGTTGAGTTTGATTCAAATAGTCAATGTCTAATCAAATAATTAAATAGTCAATGTCTAAATAGTCAGTGTAAATAAAATGGAGATCTACAGGGGATTGAGAGGGCACAAAACAATACCAAATGAGATGATGATAGTATTTTATATGCTGGGATATATTGTCAAGTACTGAACAGGACTCCTTGCTTTTTTTCCCTAAGGTTAAGCAGCTGTGTTGTCTCTGTGTTGCAACTTCATCAATTATGTCTTATGAATATCAGGTCTGAATTTTCCAGTTATGGACAGAACCCGAAGGGTTTGTCTACCCAGAGAAATTTACTGCCAGAACTACAACTGTTTTCATGGATACATTTATTCCTTTCATCCCCATAGGGAATTACAGCAGTATAGTTAAGCTGGTAAATTTTCCTATTTAGACAGGCCCAGACATCTCAAGAAACACAGCTAAATTAAATATTTCTCCTGGGGGAGTAGCAGATACTACATACTTTCAGATATAAGCATACTTTCCTCACCTTTTAGTTATACCTACACACACAACAAACAAATTTAAGAGACAACTACCAGCAGTTGTGTTACAAGGATGTTTTTTCATGCCATATTCTGTCAGGACACATTCATCCTGCAAACTTCAGCCCATCTTTCAGCAGCATGACTCTGACCCTGACTCAAATTCTGTGAAGCAAAAATCTCTTCTAGAAATATCTGCAAATCTTTTTCTTCCCAGGAAACTTAAATTTAACTGTGCAGCCAAGTCGTTAGAAGTGCACATTAAAGTATAAGTAGATATCTATTGAGAGTTATTCTACCTTTTCTGCAGAAATAGGACTGGAATCTGGTGGCAATCCCATTCTCCTGTTTTTCAGGTTAGATGTATGTTGGAGAAATAGTTGTGGTTTTCATACTACATATGCACTGACAAGAGTAAATTTAGACCAGTGACAGAAGATGCATTAAAATTACTTTTTGTATCCTATTTACTTCTAAATATGTTCTCAGGGGTAACTATCTCATTGAAAGGCACAGGAATTTTTTTTGTTGTTTAGACTCTCTTGTAAAATATAAAATATAACAAGTGCACATAGGCCCATGTGTCATCTGAAACTACGAATAAAGTGAATTTAGGGCTTAAGTATCTTAACTAGAACAGGGCTATCCACCCCAGAAAGATCTAACACTCTAATGTTAGAGTTGGGCCAGCCACACTCTAAAGAACACCTTGATCTCTGTCATCTGCTCATACAAAGATCAGAAATTCTTGAGGCAGAGATCTGGCTCTCAAGGTATTAACTACTAAAATCACCTTCTAGAGCTTCTTGATGCTAAGCAAACCGATTACTGCCTCTCCTTTACTGGATTTTAAAGGCTTTTGACATGTATCAGTTGAACCATATTTTTAAGATTTAAATACCTGTCTTAGTTCAAACAAAAAACCCCAAACACACAGAAATACTCCAGTATGTGTTCTGGAAAAAAAAAAAAAAGAAAAAAAAAAGAAAAGGAGTTTTCAAAATATGACTTGTATTCATGACTCATTTGAACTATTGGAATGTCACTGGAGAGTGGATGCGTCCAGATAAACTCTAAAAGAATACTGCTGTGAAAGAAGGCAGTGAAATATCTGCTTGAAAATGGCTGTTAACAGGCTTCAACAAGGTCAATGGTGGTTTAAAAAATTCCTGAGCACTTAGTTTCAGGAGCTCATAACAGCATCCTGGGCTTTGGTTTTCTTTTATGAGGATGTCTGTAATTTCTCTCCATTCAAGGACATTGGTAAAGGGGTGAAAAGGCAGTAAAGAATTACCAATTTGGGAAGCTTTGCCTGGCTGAGTAAGAAAAATTAGACATGTGGCAACCTTAAACACAAAATTACAATAAAGTAGAAACTATACTAGCATACCAGTATTTTAAAGCATAAGCATTTAAAAACATGAAGGGAAGAACAAACAAACACAGAAAAATTATTTTCAAACAGAAATTAGCATGGAACTTGCACCAAAATTCTGCATTTGCCCTGCAGTGTATTAGCTGAACACATCTGAACAAGGAGACAAAGTCATGACCAGACACAGCTGCGGGGTGACAGTGGGGTGACATAAGAAACTTGAGGACCAGTTGGTACCCATTCAGTACTTCCACTGTGGCAAGGGCAGAAATAAGTGTTTCCACCTGGTGTACCCACACTGGATCAAATTAATCTTGTTGTCTTTGCCTTTTCCCTTTTCTTGTACATTGCTAAGGAACTCTGTACGTTTTTATACAAGACCTCAAGATTTATGTTTTTTGAGGGTTTTCTTGGGAAAAATTACAGGGTGTTTCTTCTGTTTTCCTTGGACAAGACAGGGAAGGGTAGGTGTTGAAAAACAGCTATGTGTCTGCCAAGCAAATCTGGCATGATAACATGATTTTCTATGTTAGATATCAGCAATAGGAAATGCAAAAACCGTCCTGGTGAAGTGGAACACTTATAAGGACAGGAGGGTTCACAGGATGAGAGGATGCCCTGACAAGAGGGCAGAAGAAGTCTCCAAAATCCAAAGCCATGGTAGCAGTTGAAGTTAAACCACTATTAAGTCTTAATCATCCTCCCTAACACAGAGCATGAAAGCAGCATTTCATCTCCACTTATATCAACTGGATTTATTCCTCAGTAAAACTGGTCCCACACTGACATGGTGGCAGTTTGTCTGTCTTATGGGATGCAAACAGGGATAATTTAATTGGCATCTATGGAGTCATGGTGAAGCAGAATGAAATAACAGCTTTCCTCTTCTTAATCTGCAACTTGTTGATAGTAATCTTTAAGATGAATGAGGAAAAATAAAACCTGTTTTCTTGCAGATTACAGTATTAAACTTCACTATGTTAGTAATAAGTAACAGTAATAATCACCCTGTAAAGCCCTTGAGACTGGACAGTAGTTCTCCTTGCACAGCTGTGGCACCAGTTAGATAAATCAATAAAATCATCAGTACAGCAAATTGCAGTCTTCTACAGTGCAACAGAAGAGAAGTGCTTTTCCCTTATCCACAGGTGTCAAGAGATGATAGCATGTCCAATCTCAGCTTGAAGGGACAAGCCTTCTAGAATGAGGATATCTAAGTGAGATACACAAAAGAAATGTCACAGAGCTCTAAACTTCCATCAAATGTGCCCTTTGAGATGTGATAAACAATGCTTATGTGCTACTTATGTTCTGAAAACTAATAATTTCTTTTAGTAATTTGTCTTAAAATGCTCATGTTGGATTAAGGATCTCTTGCAGACATATGTTTTTAGGTGACTCCATCATACTCAGATGCCCTGAAGTATTACATTAACCAAAGGACTTCTGCAATATCCCTAAAATGCTGATGTGGGTGTAATGGTGACTAACTATTCTGAATAACCCTTATTAGCCGTTCTTCAGTTTCATTCTGCTATAATCAGTCTTTAATTTTAGGTCTGAAGCTGTATTTTTAACACCCACAGGAAAAGAATTTGTTCAGAGTTTGCATGGAAAATGATGGCAAACTTGACCATATATGTCTACTTGTAGGGGAACGTGTGATGTCCTTCCCAAACAAAACAATTTGAAAACACTCATATAGGATGCAATAATATAAACACACCAGCCTCTGGGCCTTGAAACTCCTAATATTTAAATACTACACAACTCTTTTGTAGCCTGAGCGCCTGTTGTCTATGATTCCTTGAAAATTGTTCCAGGACATGGCAACTCTGCTATCTTTTAATATAATGTCATATTATCAGATGTTCTTGTCACCAATGAAACTGCAGCATGAATAATGGTTTATGCTGTACTGCACTGTATTACTGTAAGTGTAATTAAAACACCTACTTCAGTTAAGTCATGTTTGATCTGAGCTTAATTTTTATAGATTATAAACCAACTGTGAAAAAGATCACATTTTCTTGTTATCAAAGACAACAGTGGCATACAGTAATTTTTCACTAGGCTGTTTCTGCTTAATGTTGCTGATTTCTGTGAGACAAAGAAATTTTTATATCACAAAAAAAAATCATGAAAATTACCATTTTTTCATCACTATTCTTAATAGCAAAGTTCATGACAGCAAACTGTTTTTTAATCTTGCCTGATAGCAGATCTTGGAGCAGACATTATTTAATGTAATTTTCTATAGTAAAAGAATTGATGGGAAAAACAGATGCTTTCAGGAATGGGAGAGAAACAATATTATTTTAAAAGGGTTATCAGTTATAATGTATTTACTCTGAGGAATTAGAAACGGAAGTAGAGAAGTAAGCAGGATATCTCACAGTAATGCAAAAATAATAAATAAAGGAACTCTCCTGCATGGTTTATGACTGTGCACCAAGTATTTGTTTCTTTCTCAGACAACTTCTCTGTAGGTTCTGCCTCTTGGCAGAAAGAACAGAGCCCACCTGTTTTTGCATTAACCCCACATGAAGGAAGAAGGTATCAAGGCATTGCCTCTGAGACACTGAGCTCTAAAGCAGACCAGCAGAACAACATTGTTTTGGGTTAGTGACCAAAGTTTCAGAACAAACTGAATTTTTAGACTCCATGTAGAACAAAATCAAGCCCTTCCATTGAAAATATAGCTGAGCAGATAAGACTAGAAATAAATAATAGTTCTTAATACTTATTTTTACTCTCTAAACCCTTCAAATGAGGCAAAGAAGGAGAATGAGTCTTCCATAGTCTTCCAACGTTACAGGTAGAGTGCAACTTTATTTATTTTGTATCCTGTAGTTTAATGAAAACCAACACATTTTGACATAAAAATATATTTTGGCTAAAAACACTCCTATATTTTTAAAAAGTAAGTATGAAATTACACTTCTAAAATGTGCCTTCAAAGAGAATTCAGAAAACAGAAATTTAAAAAATGTCTTTGCTCCGTTGTTTTGCTTCTGTTTTTGAAGATGTAGGAGGCAAGGGGACTAGTTTGCATTTTCAAATAATTTACAGAAATGTAAGATCATCAAAGAGCTAGATTTGCCTCTGATATGTATGGGAGTTGGCAGTGTGTAAGCTTAAATGGCTTGAAGATATTAGAGATATTACATGCCCTGCTTTCCTCCTGCAGAAGAAAGCAACATTACACTGTAGCCCTTCTTCATATATGCTTTATATAATATCTTCATATATATCTTATATATTCTATATATATTCTATTATATATTCTGTATATAATATATATATCTTCATACATGCTTTAAATATCTGCCAAATCAACCTGTTGCCTGAACTCTGCTTCCCAGCAATCACAGGATGCTGTACTCTTTGTGAGGTCTGTATGTAGTGTTATTTGAATGTCTGACTTAGAAACCACCCTACAATGGTCAGATTTATGTTTTATAATGCTGTTTCTGCATATTTTCTCATTTTTCTGGAAGACACTTAGTTTAACATTGCATACAATTCTGGTGCCCCAAAAAAACAAGGACATGAAATTGTTGAAGCAAGTCCAGAGGAGGGCCATGAAGTTGATACAAAGACAGGAACACTTCCCCTATGAAGAAAGACTGAGAATGTTGGGCTGCTCAGACTGGATATCAGAGGGTTGTGCAGAGATCTCAGAGCAACCTTCCAGTGTCTGCAGGGTCCTACAGGGAAACAGAAGAGAGACTCTTGGTTAGGAACTGTAGTGATGGGTGTGGGGTTCAAGGGCTTCAAATGGAGAATGTTTGATTTAGATTAGATGATAGGAAGAAATTCTTTGCTATGACAGTGGTGAGGCACTCAAATAGGTTGCCCAGAGAAGTTATGGGTGCCCCATCCCTGGCAATCCTCAAGGTAAGGCTGGATGAGGCTCTGAGCAACCCAGCCTAATGGAAGACATCCGTGCTCATAGCAGGGCAGTTGGAACCAGATTATCTTTCAGGTTCCTTCTACCTCAAACCATTCTATAATTTTATGATTCTATGATTATGTGAAACTCTTGATGGACACCCCAAAACTGAACACTGCACTCCAGGAGTGATCTTACAAATTACGTGCTGTATTGATTTTCTTCAGCTGGTGCAGTATCGTAACTGATGTCCAGCATGTGGTTAGTCTTCATCACCAGAAGATCATAACACCCAATTTACCATCCACCAGAATCTCTCAGGTCCTTTTCTACAAAGCTGACCTCCAGCCAGTCAGCTCCCAAGCTCTTCTGCTATGTGGCATTACTTTTGTCCCAATTATGGCATCCTCATGAGATCTCCATTCAGTCTATTTCTTCAACTTACCCAGATCCCTCTGAATGACAGACCTATTTTCTGATATATTGATCCCTCTCACAGTTTTATACCACCTGAATACCTAAGTTGTTATGAGGACATTTTAAATCTGGATATAGAATTGGAAAGATAGTAAAAGACATTAGCAAAGTGTAACAGATTCAAGTGACATATAAAACAACATTTTCCAGAATTTTTGTTTCTAAATGATAGAACAGATTAAAATATTTTTGTCACTGGCTTGACTTGGTCAGCACTGGTGAGAGGTTCTCCATGATACTGGTCCAATGTGGCAGATGGCTGGAGTGCCCAAGGGTCAGGGCCACCAGTGCTGGCACAGGGCTTGGAAAGGCTAACTCATCCTTTGATGGCAAAAAGGAGGAACAAAATTTTTGCTTAGCCTAATTCTCCTTGTAAAACAACATTGCCAACACCAGAGGACAAATGAAGACAAAAAGTGGATTTCATAAGCTTTCATTTCAATAATCAGCTGCTAAAGACACACTCCTGCACACCAGTGTCCTCTCTCTTGCCTTGTGCTGCACTCTGTTCACTGACATAATTCTCTTCCTGGGCTCTGAGTGGTCATATTCTGCCAATGTGCATATCTGTCTGGAAAAAGATATGTTTGTGTTTAGCACTTAACCATTTTTAATATGGCAAACTTCTTTTTCAGACACTCTCCCTCTTGAAGAGCTATTTAAATTTTTGATCATCTGCCCTTCAGATGTCTCACCTACATTGCCAATATCTTCCCAGATATTATTAGCATATATGATTAGGCACAACAAGAGTAAATGCATTTTACTGCCAGCAGTTTGACACCAGAATAAGACAGGATCCAAAAATCTGTCATCCACCAAAAGATTTTGGATAAAAATGCAGAGAATGCCTAGACTTTTAATTTTTCAGTTTAAGAGAAATATATTTCTACATATTTTACTAATTACTACAAAATGCAGAGTGGTAAGGAGACAGAAGGAATGCCTGAAGAGGGGATAAATAAACAATGACAAGCTGAGAAAGTTATTTTAGGTGGTTTCAATTTAACTATATAACTCTTAGCAATGCATGTTTCATATTTTCCCAAAAAACGTTCAAATCCTTTTCTCCAGCCTCAATTTACTTGTGTGTTTGACACACTATGTTAAAGCAATTCAAGGCATGTCTTGCCTTTTGGATGTACAAATATACTGGAGTCATGGTTGTGGGGAATTTAAAAAGTTGTACCATCACATCTGAGATCAACAAGGTCCCTCCAAGCCTCCTCTTCTCCAGATTAAAGAACACCAGCTTTCAGCCACTCCTTGTAAGACCTGTGCTCCAGACTGTTCCCCAGCTCCATTTTCCTTCTCTGGACACTCTCCAGCACCTCAATGTCTTTCTTGCAATGGAGGGCCCAAACTGAACACAGGATTTGAGGTGTGGCCTCACCAGGGCTGAGTACAGGGGACAATCCCTGCCCTGGTCCTGCTGGCCACACCATTGCTGATACAGACCAGGATACCATTGACCTTCTTGGCCACCTGGGCACTCTGTTGGCTTATATCCAGCCAGCACCCCGAAGTTGTTTTCTGTTGAGCAGCTCTCAAGCCACTCTTCCTCCAGCCTGTGGTGCCACCTGGGGACTGTTGTGACCTGAGTGCAGGACCCTGAACTTCTCCTTACTGAATGTCATACAGTTGTCCTCAGCCCATCAATCCAGCCCCTCAAAGATCTCCCTGCAGAGCTTTCCTGCCCTCCAGTAGATCAACACTCCCACCTGACTTGGTGTCGTTGGCAAACTGACTGAGGGTGAGCTCAATCCCCAGCCTAATCATCCATACAAATATTAAACAGGACTGGCCCCAGCAGTGAGCCCTGGGGAGCCCCAGTGGTGGCTGGCAGCCAGCTGTGTTTATTTCCATTCACCCCACCCTCTGGGCCTTGCCAGCCAGGTTGTCACCCAGCAAAGGCTACACCCATCCCAGCCACGAGCATCCAGTTTCCCCAGGAGAATGCAGTGGGATGTGGTGTTAAAGGCTTTACCAAAGTCTAGGTAGGCAACACCTGCAGTCTTTCCCTCATCTGCTGAGTGGATCACCCCATCACAGAAGGAGATCAGGTTGGTCAACAGGCTCTGCCTTTTGCAAACTGGTGCTGGCTGGGCCTGGTTCCCTGGTTGTCCTGCATGTGCTGTGTGATGGCACTCAGGATGATCTGCTCCATGACCTCCCTTGGTACTGAGATCAGGCTGACAGGCCTGTAGCTCCCCAGATCGTCCTTCTAACCCCTCCTACAGAAGGACACTACATTTGCTAATTCCAGTCAACTGGCATTTCTCCTGTTAACCAGGACTGTTGGTAAATGGTTGAGAAAGGCATGGAAAGCTCTTTTGCCAGCTCCTTCATTACTCTCACATCCCATCTGAACCCATACGCTTGTGGGTATTGGCTAATTGGCATAACAGGCATAATCTTTACTTCCTGGATTATGCCTGTTTCATTCCCCATCACTAACTTCCAGCTCCAGGAGCTGGGTAAACTGAGAATAACTGGCTTTGGAATTAAAGACTGAGCCAAAGAAGTCATTAAGTACCTCAGCCTTTTCCTTATCCCCAGATGCTACGCTACCCTGTGCATCCAGCAGAGGACCGAGCTGCTCCTTTGCTCTCCTTTTGTTGCCAATGCATTCATCGATTTGTTTGTTTGTTTGTTTGTTTCTTTAACCACAGTGGCTAAATTAAATTCCAATTTTATCCAAAAAGCTGTTTCTGAAATAGGAGCTGAAGGGTTTTGAGAAAGCCTCTAGTGTTTTAAAGAATACAGATGTAAACTAGAATTTATTTCCTTCTACTCAGAAGGCAATTTATCTTTGCGGCAGTGAAATATTTTCCAAGATGTGAAGGGAGGTGTAAATCTGCACATTCTTAATAAACACATTTATGTTTATTAATTTATATGGCTTGCCTGAAAACACCCTTCACAGTCAGTCTCAGATGAATAATTAGATACACCCTCAACCTGAGTCCTTCCATACAGGGGAAATACAGAAAATCAAGACTGAATTCTTAACAGAGCCCACCTATTTCAACTCTTTTCTAAGTATTTCTGAAATACTCACTTTTTAGAAGCATAAACCACTTAAGAAAATTCATCATCATCTCCATTTGAAGAGTCAGGGAGTTCCATAAATGAGACAGCTTCACTAGTAGACATGGTTCAAATATAGAGGAAGATCCTGTGCATTAAGGTGCACCACACACAGACTGCATGCACAAGTGGAAACACAGATATTGCCTAATCTCTTCTATTGCTTTCACTAGGGAACCTGTAAAAGATGTGATGAATTCAGGTGCAAATGACTTCTTGGTGAAAACCTGAAAATACATTTTTTTAATACAGAGCACCCATAAGTACAGATCCATTCTGGTGAAACCCCAGCTGGAGTAATGCATCCAGCTCTGGAGTCCTCAGACAGGAAAGACACGGACACATTGGAGAAGATCCAGGGGAGGGCCACAAAAACAATCACAAAACTAGAATATGTTTCCTATGAGGACAGGCTGGGACAGTTGGGGCTGTTCAGACTAGAGAAGAGAAAGCTTTGGAGATACCTTATAGCAACCTTTCAATTTAAGGTTGAATTAAATTCAACCAATTTAAGATACTTAAAAGGGCCTTACAAGAAAGATGAGGACAAACCTTTTAGTAGGCTCTGTAGCTATAAGACACAATGATTTTAAAATAAAATAGGGTAGATTAAGATTAAATACAAGGAAGAGGTTTCTTACACTGAGGGTAATGAAGCACTGGAACAGATTGCTCAGAGAAGTGGTGGATGCCCCATCCCTGTAAATACTCAAGGTCAAGTTGAAAGGCGCTCTGAAGAACCAGATCTAGTTGAAGATGACCCTGCTCATGGCAGGGTCTAGATGACCATTAAAGGTCCCTTCCAACAAAAACTATTGAATTATTCTATAACTCCATAATGCCCTGATTCTGTCCAGACCTCATATCACCAAAGCCACTTATCACTTGAAGAAGGAGAAAAAAGGCTTTATGGAAACTTTAAAAGTAGCATCCTTCAAGCACGGCATCTGGGCAATGTTTATTAACAACCTGTCACTCCATCCATACGTCTTGGAAGCCTGTCTGTCAGTGTATTCCTCTCAGTGAAAGGTCAGCTACTTTGAACACTTCTCCTATTTCTCAGAAATCAACAGGGACTGGGTCTCTGCGGCAGCTGATCCTGACGATAAAAGAGGGACTCAGGAGACATTTTCTGGGTTGTGAGCAGATCCAAGCCGGAGGCAGGAACTCCTGCAGTTTATTTACAAAAGAAACTTATATACACCTCCTATAATGTCCATCCATTGGAGGATTAAAGTCCCACCTTTCAATTCCACTGGCCAGACTAACTGTCCGTTACCTTTCCTCCTCCCATCTAGAAATATGTAAACAAGGAAAGACAGCAAAACATGGCCAAGGTTTACATTAACAAGCATGAGAAAGCTGCACATTCTCTTTCAATATGAGCACTTGACATACAGGAAAAAGCTCATGGCAACAGGTCTCAATCTGCTTCAGGTACCCAAAGGAAAAGATACCTTTCTTTCATACACAAGAGCAGAAGTGTTTGCAGGATGAAGTCACAGAACAACAAAAATAAATGTTGTTTTCAACTGGTTTTAATAGGTCAGCATTTAACCTCTAATCAGCCAAAGGCAACAGCTTTCCCACGAAAGAAATACCTAAATATGAGAAATGATGCTCACAGGACATATTATAGATAGATAAAACTGGGCTAGAAAATGACAATGTATGATGCCATATGATCTGTATTTCTTCTGCATTATTTTATTTTCACTTTCAGGTTGGTATTGAAGGCTGTTTCCTCCCTAAGAAACCTCTGTGCTCATCTACACTAGATAGATTTTTGCTAGCTTTTCCTTCTGACTTTTTGCTTCTGAGTAGTTTATGAATTGTCATTTTCTTTGAGGCTATATGTCTGGGAAAGAAAGGAATGTGCCTCTGCATTCCCCAAGAGTTACACATGTTGTCTCTATGTTTTTTGACTGAGTTTGACTTCTCTTGTGTAATTCTCTTGTGGATTTTTTGAGTTTTAACATTCTCTTTATGGAAAATAAAATGGATGTCTCCCCCCCTGCAACTGATTGACTGTTGATATTATCAAGTTTGTATAAAGTAAAATAATTATAATTATTGGGCCATTTGTGTAACTGTGCTTGTACTGTGCTGTCATCATTGTGGTAGCTCAAAGAGCTTCATTTATAGACTGTCACTGTGACAAGAATTGCACAGGAAAATGGGAATAAAGCTGTATAGAAAACACATCCTAACAAGGCCACATCACAGGCACAGAGCCTTTAAATTCTGAAGATAGGGGGTGGCACTTAATTGCTTCCCTAATGCCTGCAAGTCCCTTTTCATTCTGTTTGTCCATGGAACTTACATCATCACTTACAGCATTCCTGTGACAGGGAGCACAGAGGCTATGGAGAAGATCAGCAGTTATTCATACATAAAGGAGACAATGACAGAAAAACCAAAGATAGAGATGTTTTATATCACAGCTCCAAGTCTTGTCCCAGTAAGCTATAATCAGGTAATTAAAGAAAAAATAGTTTGCCACTGAGTGTTAAATATTAATTCAAAATCTTATCCTATAGATCACAGCAAGAGCTATAAGAGTTGTGAAATGAAGAGAAGTAAGAGGCCATGAACATGTCATGGAAGTCATTCTCCATGGCCTCATCTCCCCTGACAGAAATGTGTATTGCAATCTGTCAGCCAGGCAGTGACTATTTTTTAAAACATCCTCCCAGGCTGCATGCATCTGTAGTCTGTGTGCACAGAACTGCTGGTCAAACAGAGCTGGAAGTGATGGGTTTGGAAGACAGAATCACACCGCCCTTGTTAGAACGCTTTGAGATTACACAATGTCTCTTCTCCCATTCTAGCTTGCATTTTAACACCAGCCTTTGAAAAGTAACCTATTCCAGGATTTTATATTAACTGGCTTCTGTTCAGACTGGAATACAGAATTGAAGACATTGAAAATACTGTCAGTTTTTAGTCTGGCAGCTGAACCACAAAATAAGGAAACTACATATAACTCAAAATCAGTCCAAATCAGAAAATAAGTGTATTTTTCAGTGATTAAAAAAGCTAATGGCTATAAAAGTTGTTTAATGGTACCCAACGTTCTTTTTTCCCCTTTTTAAAATACTCAGCTCTCTTTGAGCAATATTTGAAAAGCTGATGCTCAGCTTGAACTGAAAAATACTGTTTTGAAACAAAAAGTTTCCCTTGAAATGACCAAAATAAAATGTTTTGCCTTTTGCAAATTCCTGTTTTCTCTTTTCTATCATTGGCTGAATTTAAGAAGTTGTTTTGATTCTTGAGCAATGTGACTGTAAGGGCAGATTTACTTTTTTTTTTTTTTTTTTAATTTTTTTTTTTTTTTTTAATTTTTTTTTATTTTGTTACCTTGTCTGGGATTGGTTCCAGTAACAGTTCCATTGAAACACATTAATTTGTGCATTCTTTCTCCTTCCATCTCACTGATTATTTGCTCTTTTTGGAACTGGACTAGTCTGAATTCTTGTGTCCAGGTACCTTTAAACTTTGAAGAGTCTTGAAGTTTGGCATCCTGTTGTCTGTCCTCTTAGTTCAAGATCTGAGAAGACTGAAGCTTTTGGAAAGTTGTGGTGCAAATTTCTTAACTTCACAGCTAGATGAGTATTACCTCTTCATCCTTTGAGCTTAATTAGAATTTGGTTGAAAGACATGCACTTTATATTCATTTCTTGCAAGTACACTTGAGGTTCACTTGGATTACTTTCCCTCCTGTCTAAAACCTGCCTCTTTTTCTCTCCCTAATGTGACTCACTGCTTGCTTTGCAGTGCTTCACCATAGAAATATGTACTCTATAGTAGTTTTGATATGATTAATATCTTTTAAGACTGACCCATATTTAATATCAATGTAAAACTGACACAGAAATGTCATAAACAAACCCAGGGTAAGATTTTTCTCTTTCTCTGGCTAACTTGTCCCCAAAGGTCCAGTATTATTTTTTAATAAAGTGAGGTTTTCATAGAAGAACAGACCTAAGGAGCAAAGGTAGAGAAAGAAGAAAAGAGGTTATTCAATGTGTAAGAGGTCTCTTCTCTCCTTCCCACATTATTACTACTGACAAAGTCTTCAGTGTCTGCAAATGCGTCTGTTTGGACATGAAAAAACTATGACAAGCAACAATTCAGTAGTGCTCTTGCTAATTAGTATGAACACTTACACATGCAAATCAAAATAACTATCAGATTGTGCATGCAATTACTTGATTTATGCATGCAAATGTCCAGCTGAGGCCAGATCTTAACCTGTTGTAAACTGGAATAACTTCACAGGCTTCAGTCAAACTATGCTGGTTCATATTTGCTACAGAATGATTCCATGTGTTTTTCAGGCAATTTTAATTCTTGGGGACTTATAGACACAGTTACAGACTTGCTTTAAGTTGACTTTTTGCACTCCTAGTAAAGACGATGTCTGACTCTAATGATGGTCTGGATTCTGCATTGTCTACAAGTTCTATACTCTGAAGCTCCTCTTTCTCCTCATGAGCTTTATCCTATTTGCCTATAACCTGCAGTCTGATTCCAAGGCTGGAGTGAAGGAAACTACAAAATGAAGATCTGGAAAAGGCTTAATTTTTCAGATATTTGTCCAGCTTAAACTCCACTCTAACTGTGAGCAGACTATTTTGATGTAGATGTTGATTCCAACTGAGACTGTTTCCATTGTGTCACTACAAGCCATGTTGCATTTGATTAGGGAATGTTGTGGTCCAAATGACATCAATGTGGTCTGAAAAAATATGTTTTTGAGGTTTTCTACGTTTCTAGCCTTCTGGAGGTTTAAAGAAGGAATTTCAAAATCATTACCAAAAGCTTTGCAGAGCTCATAAAACATAAATGTAATTTTTCTTGACATGAGATAAGATTAGTCTGACCCTGAAGAATACAGAGGGGTTCCATTGGCTCTGCTGGGTGGAGAAACAGGCCTTTTAAACAAAAGTCAATTATAAAATAACTAGAATATGATACAAGCTGTCATTTGAGGGTCAGCTGTAGAAGGTAATTTGATTATGCCAAATACTGCTAGACAGTAGATACACAGGAATTCTCCATCTTTAACCATTCACCATTCTGAGTGTGCACCTTACATTTCTGGCCTGGTCACATTTGTAAGCACAGTCTTTCCCACCCAGGGAAGTGCATGTCACTGGTTTACCATGGACACCTTGGAAATGGCTTTCTGTAAAGTGGCCCTGAACCTGGCACTGAGATAGCCAGAAATGAGCTCCCAGAATAACCATGAGTACTGGGATACAAGACAAGGAGACATACAGGTAATTCTGGATAAAAAATGATTACTTTCAGACAGATTTGCTTGTTTGCTCTTAGCTAATAGATTTGGCAGAAGTAAGGATGCAAGGAGCAGCAGGGAAAGCAGGCACTGACAGCCTCAGAGAGACACGAAGAATGAAGTCCAGAACACACAGCCAGAAGTTTACGGAAATACCTCCTATTTTCTGAAGCAAGGTCCAGGTTCAAAGAGACTTGTGGCTGTGATATTCAGAAACCCTGAAAAAGTTGGGAATCTGTGCATGTTGTGGTGAGATTTTTTCAGTAGCAACATGCAGACGAGACCTGAGGAATAATCAACTTGACCTTCTAAAAGATCTGATGGGGAGGCAATGTTAGCATCCAGAGGTGACTAAATATATCTTTCTGCTCCCTGGCAAATGAAACAGCTATTTTGTCCATGAGCTCTGCTTCTTAAAATTACTACTTGATTTACAGCTGTTAAGTCATTTTAAGGACCTGATTAATCATTTGCTCTTGGCAGGCAGAGTTATGGCTGCTAAAAATAAGAAACAATGTCTTGTGTCTTAATCAGCAAAATGGAGATCGTGGCCAAACAGTGGAGATTCTTGCAAACTTTCTGGGCACATATATGTACAATGTATGTTGGGGATAAACATACAAACACTTACTGCAACATGTTTGGTTAGTTGAGCCAGTTGTCAAAAAGAAGCTGAACTCCATTCCCACTGCATTTTAGTGCCATGATTGGTGAGGGAAATTGTGTGAGAAGAGAATGTTCAGTTGTGGGTGTACCTAGCAAAGGTCTCCTCTGAGACTGACAGGTACACCAAAAGGTAGGTAGTTAGCAAATGCTTCAAGTATTACTTTTTTACCATGGAAATTGATACAACAAAATTGAACTGGATAAGAGTATAATGTAAATAGAACTCTTTATTAAGAGTTTGTTTTTTTGTTTGCATTAGTGTGTTTGACAATAACCCACTAAAGTAAAACTTTAAATTCTATACACCTGAGCAATGTTTGTAGAATTTCTCCCACTTTCCTATAATGAAATCCTTGCAAGAAAACAACAGTGTGCATACTATATTTCCCTGTTGCACTTATAGGCACTCTGCCACTTTTACAAACTCTATATAGGTTATTGTAGTACCCTTTAAGAATAGAATATTACAGGTAAATTCTGAAGGGACTGGATAAAGACAGTTGCATAGTCGAACAATTCCTCACCTCTTATGTCATGATTTCTCAGCTGTGAAAACTGAATCTATCCCTTTTTAAACAAGAAAACTAGAAACTGCTTCTTCTAAACCTTATTTCTATTAAACCTAAGAATTATCTGCAAGACTTCAGTGATTAGCAGAGAATCACTCATGTAGTAGAAAAGGCATTCAGTTCCTTCTGAGTCTCCTAATTATCATTCTTCATATAAAAAAAAAAAAAGACAAGCAAAAAAAATTATTTAATAACTCATTGAAGACTGATGTAGTTCATGAATTTTATACAATTCTCAGTCACAGTCTTGACAGTAGAACAGAGAAGAGAAGAGAAGAAAATACTATATGAGTGATAATTTCCAGACTGAGAATGAACACTCAGTATAAAACTTTTCAAAGCAGCTGTGTTGCAAACTCTGTAAAAGACATTGGGTTCTAATGTGCATTTTGAAAGAACATCATCAGTGTGACAACAGGGACTACATTAGCTCCAGCTTCAACTGTGGAAATAAATGTCTTGAAGACACAGTCTAACCTCTCTATAACAAATCACCACTGAGCTCAGATAAATATTTATGATTTCAGACTCTTCAAGGTAATAGGGTTTGGCTGTTTGCTGCATTAGAAAAAATGGAGAAACTTGCAATTTGAATTAAAGATTTATATATAGTACTTCTATGGAAATTGTTTCCCACACATCAATATTCAGATGAAACCTTAAAAAGAAAGCCCAAATTAAATGAGAATAGAAATAAAAAGGGCATTTCTAGATCATGTACAACACATATTGGGGATTTTTTTTTGTAGATTTATATTAAGATTAATTTTGCTTTTTTTTCCTACAGACTGACTAATAAAATTAGTTCATGCTTGCTGATATGAGAGTTAAAGCAGGATATTCTGGTGAAAGTTAGGATACTAATTTGGGAAACAGATTTACATAGAGTATCTCTATATGAAAAACAGCAATAGAAACATAGAAATAGAAATAGATTCTGTGTAGCTTTGTTCAAAATATGCAGTCATTATAGTTTTGCTTAGACCTCACACGAATCTTTTAGGCTTATCTACACTGAGTATATGTATTTAAAATACACTTAGATATACATAAAGACACACATTTCAGTCACATGCAGGAAATATGTTTATTTTTGTATTATACTTTTAAGGTTTCTTGACTGTGGCTTTTACTGTCTTAAGTGAGATTGTCTTACTGCCAGTTTTCAGCTTCTCACTTCTGGATCATCAGACTTCCCTATTTTATAAGTATCTGAGGATCCTGGTGGACAACAAGGTGAGCATGATGAGCAGTATGTCCTTTCAGCAAAGAAAGCACCAGCACAGGGGATATGATTAGTGAAGGATTGCAGTCAGCAGGTGGAGAGAGGAAATTCTTCTTTATTCAGAAACTGGGAGCATGTGAGGAGCGCTGTGTCAAACCCTGGGCTTCCCACTCCAAAAAAAGACATTGACATACTTTAAGTCAGCTGCACAGAAGGCTACAAAGACAAAGAGGGCTCTGGTCCACACTGTATGAGAAGTTACTGAGGTACTGAGATAAATACGTGTTCAGTTTGCAGAAACCAAGTACAATGATTGCTGTCTGCAACTGGGTAATGGGAAGTTCCAGAGGAGCTGGAGCCACATTCTTGTCAGGGGTACATAGAAAAAGGATGATGGACAAAAGATGCCAGCTACACAAAGGAAACACTGACTGAATAACAGGAGTACAGTATTCTCAGGGGAGTGGCCAAGCAGTAGCTCAGACTGTCCAGAAGGGCTGTGGGTTTGCCAGGTCTAGGGCTATTCAAGAGCCCTGAGTAAGCTGACCTTGATTCACAGTTCTCGCTGTTTTGAGCAAGGGTTGGATCAAATAAAATCACACAACAGTTTAGGACTGGGGCTGCGAGCCTCTGTGTTGACCAATAATTCTGTTTGCACTAGGGGATGCGAGAAAAAGGAATGATTTAGCAGTGTAAACACAACAACTGGAAGTTGGAAACTCCAAAAATTCAATTTTAGGGGTAAATAAAATAAGCAAAAGCCTCATATGTTCCTGTGACATAGCAAACTGTACTCCTGGGAAAACGTATTCTCAAATACACTGTAAAAGCTCAATCATTAATTCTTCGTGCTTGTAAATGGGAAATGTGCCATATATGTGCTAAGACTCAATATAACATTAAAAAACTATGTCAAGAACAACTATTTTGAGTAGTAGAACTCATTCATTCTTTCCCTGAATGAAGCAGGACCAAATTTAGGACCATTTTGGAGATCAGTAATGTCTTTTTTAAGCTGGGGGACTGAAGACCAAGGAAGTGATGGCAATAATGTTTACTAATCAATCTAAGAAACATCTCTAACTGGTATTTCCCTGTGTTATAGATAATCAAAGACTGTTAAAGGTCTTTGATTTGTTACCATGTCACTATTCTGAATTTATTTTTTCAATAAAGTAATAAAAATTATTTCTTTACACCTTCAGCAAGTGTGATGTAAAACGGGACTAGACCACTTTCAAACTGTGGCCTGTGCTAACATCTACTGGTGTAGATGAACCTTCATACTTTAATGTTAGTATCTTCAGAAATAAGAAATCAAAAAATAGTTTGAAATTACAGTCATTTCTATATTTTTAGGATAAAATGTCCTTAGTGTTTTCTTCAGCTGCAGGAGGAGTCAAGCAGAAGAATGTTGAGGTAGCAGAGAACAAGGGTGAGGATACAGGTCTGAATTATTCCGTAATGCTGCCTCAGAACCACAAATAACAACAGAATCCAACCTTAATAACTGTGCTGTATCAGTGACACTAATTTTAGAAAAAGGAAACAGTCCTCCTGACCACTACAGAAATAGTTGTCGACGTGTTCTTCTGAGGAAGTGATGTGAGTGTGAAAGGGGAAGTGGTGTGCAGGAGCTCTCACTAGCTGCCATGAATTCACAGAACATTGTTGGTCAGAAGGACTCTCCAGAGGTCGTCCAGTACACCCTGTGCTCAGAGCTGGCCGGGCTGCCTGGGAGCCTTCACCAGCTCCAAGGATGGAGAGTCTACAGTTACACTGCTTGACAAATATTTACCTTTTTGTGTTAGTTGTTCTAGGGTTCAGTGAGGTCCCTCGACCTTTTAGCCTGTGTTGCTCATTACTTTTTGAGGGGTTTATTCTTCATCTTCTTATTATGGAGAATGATTTCCCTTTTGCTCAATTTGGATTCAAACTGTTGATGCTTGATCCACCCTTCGGATCCTCTGTGGTCACTGGTTAGTCTAGTAACATCCATTTCAACTAATTCAGGGAGGATAAGAAATGAAAAAAATTCAGTCAGTCAGAAATGTGTTGTGTGGTCACTGTAGCTCTGGAAAGTGCACTAGTTTCTCTTTGTAGTTTCACATGAGTACTCTGGCATTCAATTTTGTATTTATTCATCTCACCAAATTAGCTTAATTTCTAGAAGCTATTTCTCATGGGACTTGGTGAGCTTAGATGTCTTTTCCAACCTTAACAATTCTATGATTCTATGTAACATTACCAAAATTTCCCTTAGTCATTAGGAATCTACATATAAGTCTACTGTATAAAAAAGAAAACAAACATGTTTTTTGAAGCCCTAGGAAAACAGTGCTTGTTTTTCCTCAATGGGATTAATTCTGTGTGATTTTGAAAGTTTCCTGCAAGTATTCACTGATTACAATGATGTAATCATTACTTAACACGTCTTCAAACTACCAAGTTTGCAAGCAAACAATAGATTCTTACACCCACTGAAAACCTTTAATTCGGTTTTCTAGAATTTTATCAAATTCTTGATGAAATGTTTTGGTGGGTGTTCCAATTTACAAGTACATTTTTGTCAGTCTCTACAGTTTACCAAGGCTAACTTTAAGTCAAGTAGAGCCAGATTTCACCCTTAAAATTATGTAGTCATAGTCTTTGTGAGTCCTTCTAGTTTTTGCCACCTTTCCCTCCATAGTTTTAATTCTGGACAGTATGCCTGGAAGACCCTGGCCACAGCACACTGACAGCAGTGGCAGAACCACACCTATCAAATGGCTCACACAGCATTCCTGGGCAGGCCCAGATAAGTACATGTTTTAAAGTAATTTTCCAGAACATAGCTTTTAAACTGTGCTTTAGTAACCTCTGGAAATACAGTCCCACTGCTTCTACTGTCCACTTTGACTTGGTTTAACTTGGTGTTAAAGAAGAAGTGTCTCTCAAGTTATGCTCCTACAAATACTATGTGACCTGACAATGTGCTAGGTCAAGACAGTGTCTCTCTCTTCCCTGTCATGCTGTCATAACTTTTCTGCCTGTCAGAGTTGACAATTATTCAAACTTCATTAGCTGGAGTGGTGGAGAACCTGCCCATACCTGGCCTCCTTAACCCTTTCCAGTACTTCCATTTGTAATTTTCATTTTGCTGTTCAAGGTAGATCAGTATAGAAAAAAGGTCCAAGTTGTTAATATTTCTGCACAAAAGAAAAGATGGAATATTTTCTGTGTCCTCTTGATTTTGTTTTCAGTTTAGCTCCTACATACTTATAGGGCTCAGAGTTACAGCCTTAGCTACTGCCCTTGTCTTTACAGCCCACTCTGAACTGTGGAAACCTTCACCCACACTTCTGAGATGACAGACAAAATTGTTGCCAGGAGATGGCAGAGGAATGATATAAAGAGGTGCAATCTTATTTGGAGGTGAGTTGATTTTGGTATCTCAGTATCAGGCAGCACTGGCAGCAGAGCACGAAGGGGTTTTCCTGATGATGGCCACGATGTAGCTGTTAGGTGTGTGCATCCATATCTGTGCCTGTCACTTTAGAGCACATGCCAGATTACGCTTGAATCATGGGTCATGTTGGATTTTAAACGTCATCTGAGCCATTCAGAAATAAACAAACTCACAGTGGTGCATACAAGAAACCAGCATTTGTAAAATTGCTGAGTGAAAAATATATCTATGCACGATGGTATTTACAGCTCCCATATCTAAAATATAGCTCAGTAGGGACTTGATCTGTATCCAAGTAATCCAATTTATGCAAGTAATAACAGCAATGAAAATCAACGTACCTGTGAAGCTGCAAGTGAATAATGTGGCTCCTTTTTCTCCATCAACTCTGTGTGTGTTCCCATTTCAACCACTGTGCTATCCACAATGCCCACTGTTGTATCCACAGTCTGAGCTGTGGAGAGCCAATAACCAATAATAACACTAGTTTGACCTTGTGTGGCCTGTAAACAAAACACCAAACTGTAATTCATGTCCCCTGTTGCTTGGTGGTTTGGAGTAATTCCTCTAATTTGTCATATTGATACTGCTGTTACATCCCATTGATCCCATCTGCTGAATATCTGTATAATTCGTGATACTCTCTCAACTGACTTAACTGACAACCTGCTCCTTTCCCTGCCAGACTGAACTCATTGCCTGTTCTCTCTTTTGGGTTACTGTTTGCTCCTGCTTCTCTTGGATTATGTCTTTTTAAAATGTTGTTGCAAAGCCCAGCCAAGGTGTACAAAGTTGGGAACATTTCCACAGAGGAGGGCTCATGGTTGAAGGACACCTCTGCTCCCAGTGTCTCACTGATTCTAACAACACAATACCAGCTATTTGCCACTGGTAAATGTCGCTCAGCATTATCTGGCTGAAGGTAATATGTTTGCCTTAAATAGGCAGCTTTGGGCTTCCTTTGCCACACAAAAAATACAGAGGTTGTAATTTGGTAATTTATGGAGGAAAGCTATTCACCTCACATAAGCACAAATGCCAAATTCCCAGAAATAAACAGACATACAGGTTACTACCAGCAGGCTATATAACCAAATAAGAGAGAAAAGACGTTTTCCAGAATGCATCTTTCTCAGGTTTCTTCCTAAAGAACTGTTGGGAGTTAAACACTGAGTGCAGTTAAACCGTCTGGGGTGTTGCAGTGAGGGCTCCTCCTCTCTTAGGGCTGTGGTGCCAGCCCAGCCCCCATCAAGATGAGCCAGGTGAAAATCACTGTTGCAGTGGTGGTGAGGTGGAAAAGGAGAATATTGTCACAGAAGAACAGCAGATAGTTATTTTTCCCTGAATGGGAAATAATCCTTGTCCTTGATACAGACCTGTCAAGGAAAATGATAACTGTGATTTTGTCTTCTCTCTGAATTTAAATTAAATTCATGATTGGAGAAAAGAGAAATGAGAGATATATAAATGACAAAGCACTTTTCCTAGTCCAGTGTGAGCTAGCAATGTCTCACCTATGTCTAGAGCAGATGCAGTGTTATCTAGTAAGAGAATTTCGGTATTGCATACTAAAGATCAATGAATAGCCATTTCTGGTTTCTGACTCCCAGTTTATGCAGATTTCTTCTTTCAATCAAAGTGCTAGTACATTTTGAGAAGAAGGGTATAAGATCTATCCCTTTTGGCACTGTGAAAAAATAATATCTAATAGGACCTAATTAAGCATTAAGATAAACGTCAAGATCCCCTTTGATTCTGCAAAGTTCAGGCTGCAAAGGAATGGAATCTAAAAGTATTATTTTCTCACTAGGTGACATATTTTCCTAGGAACTGGTATCAGTAAAAATCCACCCTAATTCAGGGTGTTTTCCCACTGGCAAAATTCCTCATGTGTGAGCAGGTGTCCTGGCAACAGCAGAAACATTTATGAGCTTTATGTCCTTTGGGTGCAACACCTTGCTCAACCAGGGCACTGGGCTTTCAAGAAGAGATTTTGAGAGCTGCATTTTCCATTTTCGACACAAGGTGGCTGCAGAAAATCGGTTTGTGGTTTAACTTCACACACAGAGCCACCCACCCTACCCCTCTGTGTTTTACTGGCTTTGGGGGGAGGCAGATGTGACCCACTTCGAAGTGATATTTAACTTTCTTTTCCCTTCTAATGTCCTTCTACCATCTCTACTGCATTTACATTCACTCAGCCACTCTGTAGCTTTGGACTTTGTTCTTATTACCTGGCTGATCTTAATTTCTCTATTCCCAGTGCCCATGTTAACCCCTTCATTTTAATTTCATTGAGTTTAGAGAAAAGTTAAATTTTAGAGATTAAACTGGTTTATAGACAAGCACACAAAACTCCACTACACACATGACAAAACTCCCAGCTCTTATTCAGTATTGAACTTTACATCAATTCAATTCCAACGAAGAAAAATATTTTAGTATCGTAACAGAAGATCCATTAGGTTAACATAAACAAATTCTCCTCTTGTTTTGATTACAATTTGTTCATACATTGAACTTTCTCTGCCATGTCTTGTGCCTGTTTTATTAGTCATCCAAAAATGATGGCAGCCCATCTGACCATGCCTATGAGTTCTCAGAAACCTTATATGCAAAATGATTTTTAGGTCATGTTCCTCCAGGAAAATCTACAGAAAACATCACACTCTCTATCAAAGTACAAGATTTCATTTTATGGCCTTTCACCTGTGGATCAGACTGATAGATGTGATAGGGCGATCTGATATCACATTAACAAGTGGGTGTTCAAATATGCCTGCTGGTAGTTAGGCATCAAACTTCTGTGTGGACGGCTAAAGCCAGCTAAAATGCCCATATGAATTGTAAAAATTATTAAGTTTAAACTAAAAATGCTTCATAGGCTGAAATGTTAGAAGTTGGTAAATAGATTGCTTTCAGGATCACTCATCTCCTGTAGAGAAAAAGTGATTATCACAAAAAGATAACAGAAGATAGCTTTTAAATATTTATCAGCTTAAAAAAGCAGTTATTATTACAGCAAGTTTTACATTGGCTACAATTCAAACATCTCTATTTCATCTATAATCTTGCATCAACTAGCAAATTAAACTTCATTTATGCATGTGAACATGACATCTATTTCTAAAAATTGTTTCAAGCTTGCATAGTAGTCTACATTGTACTGGACCATCCATGTCCTTTTGTGTAATTTTCCCTCAGTTTATCTATTTTAAACATCCAGGACAGAGAAGAGTTTACAAGCCTGAATGGAAGTTCCCAGTTTTGGCATGTGCTTCCTTTACTCTTCACTCAAAGGGGAAATACCATGAATGAGTCACCTCATACAAAAAGTGTAGACACTTTCTACACCCCTCGTATAAAGACACACACTTCTTCTGTACCAGAGGGCTACAAACATAAGGAATCACACCATATATAGGCAGCACAGCATGAGGTTTGAGAGGATTTTCCAAAGGCATCCGGAATTGCCCAGGGATGAGCCGAAGCTGTGTAGCAAATAGCAGCTACAAATCATTTCAAGAGAAATATTAGTTCAACTGCAACCAATTTCCTGCCCTTTGCCTTGGGACACTATTTTGCATTAGTCTATTTTTGACTTGGGTTATTTCTTTACTGTGTTGTGGTAGCTGCAGGCTCACTGCCTTCAGTTTATCAAAGCAAATATTAATTTGGAAATATAGACATATTCAGACTGCATATAAAGGGAGAAACAATGCTGTTGCCTTTAATTTTACAAGCAAAAATCATAGCAAAAGACATGCTGATAGAGCAGGTGAAAAATATTATGAAAGTAAAGTCTTAGGCACTGATAAGAAAAACATAGAGAAAGACCAGCTTCTCTGCAGATATAGCCTGTTGTGCCACCTATGCCAGGAAAACCCAATTTAAATCTAAGTCCTCCAGCCAAGCTGCTGGCTTTGCATGTGGTGGACAAGGGGGCACTCACAAAAGTTGCTTCTTTGGCCCCCTGAGCCTTTGCTGCTGACAGTAGTTGAGGGTCCCTAAGAACTCCTGAGGCTGTCCTGTGACAATTTAAATTTGAGGGCTGAAGGATCCCTTGAAATCAACCTCTTGAGATCATTTGCGCCTCCAGATCTGCATTTTCTTACGTCTGTGTTTTACATCTAGAAGCAAATAAAACCACAGCACCACTGTACAGCATTGTCTCATGGAGTATGTTTATCCAAGCTGGGCTAGGAGGCCAGGTGATGCCAGCAGCTGACATACCTGTGAGCTGAAAAGAACTGTCAGAGGTGTAAGGGTGAAGAACTGACCAGGCTAAATGTGCCAGTGTGAAAAGTGACAAGCACTTCAGAGTAAAAAACTGCTACATCTCTCTGCTTTCAGTTCTACTGCAGAGAATGAGCATGGGATGAAACCTCCAAGACAGAGGATAAAAAGTGGTTGAGGATGCTTTAAAAAATATATGACTATACCTAATCCATGAATTTCACCATTTAAGTACTGCAGATCCATACTAAGACAGAAAAGACTGCAGTCTTGAAAACGTTTTCTTGAACTAATTCTAGGATGATTTGCAACACAAAGTCAGCAATAGATGGGGTATGTTTTTAAAACTGAAAGATAGATAGAATCCTTTCCCAACAGTCCTTTACCATTCCTCCATTGAGTTCACCTGTCATCAGGATCACAAATATGCTAACTGAAACAGTTTATTAGGAGTTTGTATTCAGGTGGACTGGATATCCAGTGAAGTCCATTGGGCTATAGAGCTCAGGGACTGAATTTGAAAGGTTGTACTATTTAAAAGAAGCAAAAACTACCAAGAATTAAATGGCCTTAAGCCAAATACCCATCTCAAAAAAAACCCCCTACTATAAATAAACAAAGAACCTGGAGAAAGGGGAAAATATTTATCACTGAATGTAGGTGTATTTTGGATGTCAGGATCATAAAAATGAAGCTAGAATAGCGTCAAGTCAATCAGACTGGGATGCTACAAAAAATTAACCCAAATATCAAGTAGTTCTCAAGACACAGAGAGAGAAAATGAAAGAAGCAGTAACGCCTTTGTGTATAATTGTCTCCACCACGACTGCATAAAACAGGCATTAGGTAACTACAAAGTTATTACCTTGTCTCAGCTTCCCAGGAAGCTGATGATGTCACGTATGTGGGAAAGGAAGAATCACAAAGGGGTCAGACAGCATGGAAATGGAAATGACCATGGTCAGGGAGCTCGTGGGCTCAGCTTGGATAATCTCTGTTCTGGAAAGGAAATGACATCTGTGGTTCTGCCCAGAGGCAGCCAGTTTGGGACATTCCGGGTGCATCTGAGGTACATCACATGCTTTGCTTGGCAGAAAACAGATATCACAACTTTTTTTTGATGTGAAGAAACTGATTAGAAATGACTGAGTCATATTCTAGGCTTGTGCAAATAGTTTAGGCAATCCTAAATTTATTTTACTGAATAAAAAGTATGGGTAAGACAAATCAAGGAAAAGTGTAATTTGTATTCAAATTGATGACCAGTAATTTAATGTAATGAACTCTTCCCACATCAGCAAAAATTGAATTTTAAATCACCAGGTTAAAGAAGGAGAACCTTCCAATACGTAGCAGGATTTGTTGCACAAATTTTCTGTGTTAGATTAATGATGAGTATGACCTGTAAATCCAGCAAAAATCCCTTTTTAAGTGGTGTAAAGACTGGCCACTGCCACTGACCAGCACATCCCACTCATAAGACATGACAAAGTGAAATCTGTGACTCCTTTAAATTCAGATAGTGTATTATAGTATGTGAAGTTCCTGTTTAAGGCTATTGATCCATATTACTACTCTTGGATGTAAAACAGATGTTCAGACCAGAAAATATTATTTCATTGGTGCCTTTATCTGGTATTAGAGCACCTCTAGGACTGCTAATTTATAAATTACATGTATATAAATATAACATCATAAATGACGAAACTCACATGAGGTGTGGAGAATGCAACCTGATTTACAAAGAGCTATGGTTATAAATAGACTTCTGGAAAGTGTTTCTATTTGAAGTGGTGGAGTCACCATCCTGAAGTGTTCAAACAACATATGGAAATGGCACTTGAGGACATAGTTTAATGGTGAACATGGCAGTGGAACTAGACTGACCTAGTAGACCTGATGGTTTTAAAGTCTTTTCCAACCTTAATGATTCTATGAAAATTCTACAAATTACTTTAATTTCTTTTTGTATTTGAAATGATGAACAGACTTTTATGTATTTGAAATGAACTTACAGACTTCTATGTATTTGCAATTAAATAAATACTATCACATGTTTATGGTATACTTTTATGACATGTAATATATTGAATATACTAAATGCATCATTGCATATGATGTATTTATACACCATGTATTGTTATAAAATTAATATTTTCTGCTGTCTGGAGATACATATACATATGTTTCTCCAGAAAGAATACAGGATTTGGGTCAGTATATGGTGTTTTCTTCATGAACTATATGATAATAATTCTTGATTTTAGAGTATAACTTGTTCAAAATAAGAGCTGTGATATATTTTTTTCATGTTGTGCTTACAGGCCTGTTTTGACTAATGAGTATTGTTGTCTTTTTGCACTTTTCCTTTAAAATACCACAAAATTGTACTTATTTTCTGAACAC